>NC_077227.1:428987001-429033138 GCF_027887165.1 Monodelphis domestica
CGATGACAAAATCCTATCAGTTTCCAATGTTGGAGTATTTGACCACACCAAGGATTCTTATAACAAGTACTTTCTCTTCTGGATCTTCAGCGGAACCTGCGGGAGCAGTTACCAGGCTGCATCTCCATGGGAGTTGCTTCCTAGGTCAATATCTGAGGACACCAGGTTGGAAGCATTGATGTTCCAAAGGTTCTACATTTTAGGGTCCTGGATTATCACCATCAAGGTTTGAAGAGAGGTGACAATCAAGGTGGTAGCAGTTTGACTCACCTGGAACATAGGCATTTATGCCTAAAGTCACATAGCCAATAAGTGTCAGAATCTAGACTTGAACTTAGGTTTTCAGTTTCCAAAATAAGTAATCTTTCAGCCGTGGCACACTGACTCTGTGAGAGTTTAATATATTTGACTGTTGAATAGATAATAATTGCTGGCATTTATATAATTCTTTGAAGTGGGTTAAACAATTATTATCACCCGTATTTAAGAGAAGTAGAAAAACTGAGAATCTGAGAAGTAAAATGACTTACAGTCATATAGTTAGTGTAAGAGAGGTGGGTTTGAACCCAGATCTCTAGACTCCAAATCCTGCCCTGCTCTTTCCACTTATTACATTATCTCTCTAGGGGTATGTGTGTGTGTGTGTGTGTGTGTGTGTGTGTGTGTGTGTGTGTATGTGTGTGTGTGTGAATGGATGGAAGGATGAAAACATGAATGGATGCTTGGAATAATGAATAGATAGATGGAAGAATGAATGAATAGATGGATGGATGAGTGGGTGAAGTAGCCCTTTTGCAATTTGAACTTCATGGTTGTCAGCCTACTCCCTGACTGTTTGGTCCAACATCTTCAACAGTGGCATACGTGGGTAAACATTTGGAAATATCAAGGAGGACTTAGAGTGCTGGGGGGATATAGGGCATAAAACCTGATTAGATGAACTACCCAGTCCCTGGTCCTAATAACTTCCATGGACAATCACTTTCCAGAGAGTAGGCATATAGACAAGACATAGTTACTGTGACTCAGATCTGAACAGGAAGGTTTCAAGGCCAACCAACCAACTCATTTAGCTAGACAGATTTTTTCCAAAGACCTGAAAGAAATAGTCAACCTCAAGGCTGGAGGTCTCTTCGATTCCAATCAGGGGTCTGGCTTTGCAGAGCTCCTGGGGCCACATGCTAAGAGCTCGTTTTTCCCCTTTCCCCTGTTGTTTGGTTCAGTAGCTTCCTGCCCCAGCCTGGTATTAGAGAGCTCAGGCAGATAAGATTTCATCTCAATGTAAACCACAGAGCAGTAGGAAAAGTGCAAAGAGGTGACAGGCCAGTGGGATTCCTCATCTCGGTATCCTGGTGGGAAGTAACTTTGGAGGCTCTGTGAATGCTTTGTTGGGTCCCACTCTGTACCTTCTCTCAGCTGCAAAGGGTTAGTGTTATTTTATTCAGTGGGAATTAAACACAGATTTCTTCTCTTGGTTAAAAAAGGGGGGAAAAGGCTGGTTTAGGGCATTAAAAATAACATGTAAGAGCCTGTATTTTGGTTTGGTTTTTGTTAACACTTTGAATTGTCAAGTGTGAGCAATAGGGAGGCTGGCCTGGGAAATAAGAAGCCAAATGAGTAGCCAGTTGGGTTATCAAATGCAAATACGGATTGGTTTGGGGTTGTTGTTGTTTTTTTAATAACAAACAGAATCAGCAGTTTTCCTTTAAGAAAATCAGAAAAGTAAGTTTGTTTAAGAAACAATTGGGGAAAGCAAGTATATGAAATGGAGATACACTGCTTTCCTGGAGAATGCTCCTTTGTGCTTTATTGTGAGTGGAAGAGCTACGTTCAGAATTTTTAAAAAGAGAAAGAATGTCAGCTTCTTGTAACTGTATTTATTGCCCACAGCAATGCCTGGTTCATAGTAGGTGCTTAACAAATGAAGGAAAGGATATATTTGCAATTGACCACATTGAGTGAGAGTTTTAACTTCAGATTTGTTGTTCTGGTTCTGGCCCACCTGGCCCAACAACAGACAAGGGGCTCTCTAGAGCTTCAGCCTTACTTGCTCTCAAAGTGTGCTATGTGAGAGAAAAATCTGTTCTCATTACCCTCCATAACAAGTAGAAAGGGAGCAAACACTTCAGAGATTCCATCTCAGCCGGAGAGCCCACCTGGCCAAATCCAAAACTGGTTTCCTCGGGGAGGGGACAGTGTGGTGTGTGGCATTTAATTTCTCAGAGCCCCAGTTTCCCCAGCTGTAAAATGGAAATCATAATAGCGATAGTTACTGCCTCAAAGGGCTGTTGTGAGGCTCATATGAGATAATGTATGTACAGAGGCAATATTGAGTTGTGTTCCTGCCATGCAGCCCTAGGTTATGAGGGCTCCCAGCCGAATTATTATGAGGTAGGAGAAAAGAGAAATCAGCTGTCTTCCATAATTTAACTGGGTTAGGCTAGCTTCCTGATTCTCTCCAACTGCCCCCAGATTGACTCAGATCCATAGGTCCCTCCAAGAGGGTCCCCATTCACACAGGAACACAAGCAAAGCATAATTCCCAAGGATGTACTGCTAAATCACACAATTAGACAACAAGGAGAGCTGTCCTAACAATTCGAACAAGGATGCCCCTGGATGACACTCTCATGGATGTTCCAGATGTGGACTCCAGCAAGAGAATCATGCAGGCAAGATTAGATGGCCAAGATCAGGGTATGCCAGTCACTGAATCATATAGGGTAGAAGAAGGGTTGAGGTTATGATGCTGAAATGCATTGCATCTATGTATCTGTAACTGCCTTTTCTTCCTCCTGCCTATGTATTTGATTTCTGCATTTTGATAGATCTAAAGGTTTCTAAATTCTCTTCTGTACATCATTGCATAGGGTGGGACAGCGTTGGACCAAATGTTTTCAGACAGTGTCCATGGCTATGCTCTCTACTGGTCAAACACCAAATTGTGGGGGCTGGGGGGGGGAGATCAGGGGTGTGGATGCCAGCTGTGTGCCACCATGTTTCTGGATCTACTCATAATGAGGTTAACTAGTCCCACAGAGTGGAGAATCCATCTCTAAAAAGTTGGCATCCTACAACCCACCCCATGCCATCGATGGAGTCAGTGTTATAACCTCAAGAAATTCAGGCCCTAGCGATGTCTGTCTCTCCTTCTGCTTCTGAATTTCTATGATTCTAAGCAAGAAAAGAAAAGGCAGGGCTGGTCAAAGATGAAGCCAGATTTCATGCATATCCAATATATCTTTTGGTAGAGAATTGAGTATTTGGTTATTGTCTATTTGGGTCACTTCCTCTCATAAGCCTCAGTTTCCTCATCTGCAAAAATGAAGGGACTGAACTCTAATTTCCTTTCCATCCCTAAATCCCAAATCAGTGGCACTTGATATTTCAGAAGAACAGGTTCCTGGCCTAGTTGGGGACGAGGGAGGTGAAGGTGGGAGAGATGGGGAAGGTGGTAGCCCAGTGGTGCCTCAGCCAACCCAGCCAACTTGGCTGACATAAGCCGAGCCATGAGGCGACAGCTGGATGCAGCCAAGTGGATCCATGGCTCACCAAGTACAGGGGAGGAGGAGAATCCATCTGGGGCCAAGAGCTATGCCTGAACTTTGTCCTTCACTCAAGCAAAAGAAAATATTATTTCGCCCTCCAAAGAACCACACATAATAACAGGCGAAATGTCAAGACCAGTGTTGATATAAACCCCAAAGGAAAACAAACATGCACGTAGCTTCTCTGTGGCCTCCCCACCTCACCCTGCCTGGCTAGTTTAAACAGATTTAGTAGAAAGGGGGAGGGGAAGAAATGAAGAGGGAAGAATCTGTCAGCCTCTGGATGGTGGTTATAAATGACAAGGAAGCTCAGCATGGCTGCCTCGTAACAATAGCTATCATTTCTGTCCTATCATTGATAAAGCACCTTCCTCACAATGGTACCCATTTGGCATGGGAAGAAACTGAGGCTCAGAAATATCAAGTAACTTTCTCGAGGGTCACACAGTTAGTAAGTGGTGGAACTAAGACTCAATCGACAGCATATGAATTAATGGAAGAAACACAAGATCTGGAGTCAGAAGACAGGGTTTAAATCCAGGCTCTGTCCTTCTGTGACTGTAAGTCTTTCTGACTTTGGGCAAACCCTTTTCCATCTCTATTCCTCAGTCTCCTATTTTATAAAGTGAGAGGATTTGATTAGATGAGCTCTAAGGTCCCTTCCAATGTGCAAATATATAATCTTTGTGCCCGGGTCTCCTTGCCATCAATGGGCTCTTTCCATAGCCCATTACTGTCTCTTTAAGAATAACTTTGAGCTGGGTGGACCTAGGTTCAGATTTGACCTCAGATATTTCCCAGCTGTGTGATCAGGAACAAGTCACTTAACCTCGTTTGCCTAGCCCTTGCCTTTCTGTCTCAGAGTTGTTACTAGGACCGAAAGTAAGGGTTAAAAAAAGGTCTTTGAACTCTTGCAAATACCTGGAGCCAAACTGAGCATCTATACCGTGGCAGAGGTATGGAGGCAAAGAGCAGGTATAGGACAGGATAGAAGGGTTGAAGTCACCAATCCCACACCTCTTCACCATCTTGCCCAGGAGCTATATGACAGGCTGAGTTTGAACAGAATTGGGATACCTTCTAAGATGCCTCTGAACAGGGAGATTGGGCGATTCTGTGGCTTTGCTCACTGTCTCTGGGGTTTTGGGGGGCAGGAGCAGAGAAGGGTGTGCTCTTATCTTTTAGGCACCTCTCAAATCCAGTCTCAACACATTCATCCACAGTGTGTCATCACCCCCAACCTGGAGCAGCAAGCTAAAGCAAAGACATTAGCCAAATTATCTTTCCACTCCTTGCCTAGCTCTCAGAGCTTCCCTGCTTATTCCCATTGGTCTTAGAGCATTAGGACCGTTGCCCTCAACTCCCATGATAAAGGTAAGTAGGACTGAAATTTAATGGGGGATGGGGGTGAAGAGGCATCGAGATGGCACAGTGGATCGAGTGCCAGGCCTGGAGTCAGGAAAATTCATCTTCCTGAGGTCAAATCTGACCTCAGACACTTACTGGCTGTGTGACCCTGAGCAAGTCACTTAACCCTGTTGACCTCAGTTTTCTCATTTGTAAATATGAGCTAGAGAAGGAAATGGCAAACCACTCCAGTATCTTTGCCAAAAAAATCCAAAATGGAGTCACAAAGAGTTGGACACAACTGAAACATGTGAACAACAATGAATTGGAACATTCTTTTTGGTATCTGATTTTTGGAATACCTGAAAAGCACACTAATTTTGTTGTTAGAGGATCTGTGTTCAAATTCCAGCTCTGCCATTCCTCCTGTTGTTACCTTTGGCTAAGTTCCTTCCCTTCTCTGGGTCTCACTTTCTTCATTTGTAAAATAACAATGACCTCCAAAGATCTTCCAGATCTACAGTCCTAGGAATCCTGTTTCTTCATAGTCAGGTAGGCTCATTGATCCATAGAATGTTAGCTCTAGAAGGAGTCCTAGAATGTAGAATGTTAGAGCTGGAAGGGATCTTAGAACATAAAATGGTAGGCTATAGAACAGAAAGTGTTAGAAAATAAATCTTTTGGATCATCTAATCTAATCCCCTTATTTATCAGAGGAAGAAACTGAAGACCAGAGAAATGACTTGTCCAAGGGCATGGTTGATGAATGGCAGACCTGGGACTTTCTGCATCCAAGTCCAATGCTCTTTCCATGGTTATTTTTCTTCTGAGATGATTGTGCATTATATTTATCTTGCTACATGTTGTATTACCTTTTCCATAGAACACTAGTCCCTTAAAGTCAGGGAATCCCAGAGCACCTAGCATAGTATCCTTCACATAGTAGGTGGTTAATAAATGTTTGTTGACACAAATTGTTGAAACACAAGAATCCTTGGAAAAACCCAAGAAGGTTTTCATTTGTATATCCTCACCCACTATCAGATTACTTTTACATGAATAATAGAGTCCATAAGAAAATTAGCCTTTTAAAGGGTTTAGAGATTAAAGAGAGATCAGGTTGGATACCAGTCAGATTTCAGAGCAGAGAAGATGTGACCCTAGAGCCTGCCTTTCTCCAGTGACTGCTGTTACCTCCTTCCCACTTTCCTATAGCTACCTGAATGGGTGGTGGTCCTCAGTGAAAGAATGAACTGGGATCAATGACCCAGGGCCCTGGGGCTCTGCAGACTCCTAGTGGGACAATGAGCAGATGATTTCAGTGATTTCAGAATGAGATAGAATGGGAGGCAGTATAGTATGGGGAGAGAAGGGGGGAGCTTTTAGTTCTAGGCCCACATTAGTTATTTACTAAATAGGCAATCTTGAGAAGCCATTTCCCATTGTTTGACTACAATTTCCTCATTAGTAAGAGGAAGAACATGCCTTTGTCAAAATAATTCATTATTCAAAAATAAAGCAGTTGTGCTTGTGGTGGCAAAGAATTGGAAACTTGGGGGTTGTCCATCAATTGGGAAATGACTGAATAACTCATGGTATATGAATGGGATGGAATACTATTGTGCTATAAGAGATGATAAAGGGGATATTTTCAGAATAACCTGGAAAGATTTGTATGAACTGATGCAAAGTGAAGTAAGCAAAACAGAACTATCTATACAATAATAACAATATTGTAAAGAGAGGAACTCTGATCAATGCAATGATCCACCACAATTTCAGAGAACTTGTGATGAAATATGCTGCTTACTTTCTGGTACAAAATTGCCAGACTCAGGGTATGTATTGAAATATATTCTTCTTTTTTCCTTTAGACAAGGCCAATTTGGGAATTTGTTTTGCTTTACTATACATATTTGTAATCAGTTTTGTTTTTCTTGCTTTCTCAATGTGGAAGAGTGGGGTGGGGGGAAGAGGTGAGAGGGAGAGAATGCATACTTGAAAATAAAATAGTTACTTACAAATAAATAAAAATTGAAAAACAAGATAAAAACAAGGAACTCAACTAGATCATCTCCAAGTTTCCAGCTTTCACATCCTAAGATTCTATAGTAAATAATCTAGACATAAGACAAAAATTTGAAGATATGAATGAGACTATGAAGAGGGTACCTGTTGTGCAAAACCATAACAGGTTTCTCAATGTGGCAACAACTGTTAGATAGGTAGGTAGACAGAAAGAGAGAGAGAGAGAGAGAGAGAGAGAGAGAGAGAGAGAGAGAGAGAGAGAGAGAGAGAGAGATGAATGGATGGATGTATGGATGGTTGGATAGATAGGTGGATGGATAGGTAGACAGACAGTAGATAGATAATAGATGGATGGGTAGATGGATAGGTAGACAGACAAAAGAGAGAGAGAGAGAGAAAGAGAGAGAGAGAGAGAGAGAGAGAGAGAGAGAGAGAGAGAGAGAGAGAGAGAGAGGGAGATGGATGGATGGATGGATGGATGGATGGATAGGTAGGTAGGTAGGTAGGTAGGTAGGTAGATAAATAATGAGAGAGACAGAAAGCTCCTCTTCCAGGCCAGAGTACTGGATGACTTACAATTTCCCTGCTGTTGAGACCAGAAACAGGGTTTGGGATTTATCCCCCATGAGAGAATGATTTCTTTTGTGTGGTGTAGAGGCAAGTTTACTGAACACAATTCAATAAGTCTGGGTTCCAGACTTGCCATCCATTGTTCAACTTGCTGTAAGTCCTTAGGTAAATCACTGATGCTGTGAGTCTCATTTTCTTCCTCTATAGCATGGTGGTATTGGACTAGTTGTTCTCTAAGATGCCTTCTAGCTCTGAGCTTTGATGACTTTACATTACATGACACAATCTCCATTACACTTAGCTTTAACATTTTATGTTCTATGTCCAAGTGTAACTGCTTATGTTTCTGAGTTCTACTCCATCCCTTCACTCATTCCCTTTAATCCTGCCTTTGGGAAGTGGGCCAACTGGTCTTCCTGTTCCAATAGGGCTCAGCTGGTGAGGGCCATGGGAATGAAGGCAGAGACAGTAAAGTGCTTCTGCTCCTCTGGGGAATGACTTTGTGTGGCATCTGCAAAAGCCCCTCCTTCATGCCCCCATGGCCCTGACCCTTCTTCACTCATCTTCACAGGTCTATCCCTACCCTGGAGGGTAGTATTTAGAGCTCTAACCCCACCCCCCCAGGACTAATTGCCACGGAATGCACACTATGAAAATAAACATGAACTCAAGTAGCCAGCAGTCACTGGAAACCGAAGGGAAGCATTTTCCCAGTCCCAGTGTAGATTCTACACCAGAACAAAAGTTTGCCTGTGAATTCACCCCCCACCCCCTGCTTCCGGAGCCTGGAGAGTTTGGGGAGGATGGGGAGGCTGTCCAATGGATTTTGTGGATGGCCAGAGCTGAGTGTTCTCTCATCTTTCAGGAGGCTGGACAGGACCAGGCTGGCACACACATTTTTTTGCTCCCAGAGGGGAAAGGGACCAGTATACAAATGTCTCTGAACCCTCCATCCATACTTTTCACCTTCTCTGTCCCAGAGATGCTTAGAGAAGTATAAGTAAGCTTTGGAAACATCCTCAGAGAGGGCCAAAAGACATCACTCTAGATAGCGAATCAATGTTCAGAAGATATCCTTCAATTACAATAATAATAATAATAACTGCCATATTTATAAAATTTTACCATTTAATAGCACCTTCCTCCTAGGAGCAGTCAGGTGGCAGAATGTATACAAGTGTTTGGCCTGCAGTCTGGAAGAGTTCAAATTTGCCTCAGACACTTACTAGATATATGGTTTTAGGAAAGTCACTTAACTTTATTTTACTCAATTTCTTTATCTATAAAATGGGCTAGAGAAGGAAATGACCATCCACTCTAGTATCTAACAAGAAAACTCCAAATGAGAACACGAAGTCAAACACAACTAAAATGACTGAATGACAACTTGCAGGGAAAAAACCAGAGAGGCACAAGAAACAGAGAGCAATGGTACTAGATTTTGAGTCAGAGCACCTGAATTCAAATCCTGATTCTGCTATTTATTCAAGATCTGTTTGATCTTGAGTAAATAATTTCATTCCTTGATCTTCAGTTTCCATATCTGCAAATTTAGAGTCTATAATGAATATGACTTGGACTCGAGCCTGGGGCATTTTGGACATTGCTATATATTCTGAAGATGTGACTTCTGATTGGTAAAGAAAGACTAAAGGCAGTCTCATTTCCATGTAAGGGTCAGAGTTGGGGCCAGAGCTTCTTCAAGGAGAGATATATATGGTTCCAAAATTTTTTCAGAAGAAGCACTTGGAGAGAGAAGATGAAGACATGTAACGGAAGCCTTGACATGTCCCTGATTTCCAGGTTACTTCCCTAGAGAGAGTTTAATGGACTTCATTGGGCAGAAGCCAGACTTCTCTTCTGGAATTAGCTGAAATGTGCTTTTAATATCAGGTAAAAAACTCATTTGGTAGCTAGATGGCACAACAGATAGAACACAGGACTTGGAAACAGAAAGATTCATCTTCCCAAGTTCAAATCTGGCCTTAGACATCTACCAGCTGTGTGACCCTGGGCAAGTCACTTAACCCTGTTTGCCTCAGTTTCCTCATCTGTAAAATGGCTGGAGAAGGAAATGGCAAACCACTCCAGGATCTTTGCCAAGAAAACCCCAAATAAGTTCATGAAGAGTCAGGCATAACTGAAAAGACTGAACAATAACAAATAAGCAAAAACAACCCAGTCTGCTAAAGCAGGTGGAGAATTGATAATGCAGAAATGTGTGGCTGGTGACCTCACATATACAATTATAGGCCCCAGAGGAGATCTTAGGATTCAGCACTTAAAATGGCAAAGTCAGAAGGGAACTGAACCTGGAATGTTTGAATTTGGAACATAGTGTTAGAGCTAGAGAGAACCATAGATAACCTAATCCAACACCATTATATGACAGGTGAGGAAATGAGCCTCCGGGAAGTTGTGACTTACCCAAGGCCATAAAGTGAACTATAATTCCCAATATACTGTTCTCTCAACTAGGCCACGGAATATGTATTCCCCACTGGATGAGTGACACCTGACACCTGGACAACAAGAAGGATGGAGAGATTCTCTCCCCTCCCTCCCTCCCTTTCCTTTTTTTTAACCTCTGTTCCTTCTCATTGTCTCTCTTATTTTCCCCTTCTTTCTGCTCTTCCTCACGTTGAAAAGGACAAATCAAAACCCATTGCTTTGGATGATGCAATTTTTTTTTAATTTCCCTGGGTGAAAGCCAGAAATGGCTTGAAAGATTATGCAATCAAGGGTAAAGGCACAGTGTGGAGTCCAATGGCCTACTAAATATCTTTATTAAACCGTTTGTGGTTTTAGCTTTAATCTTGAGTTTATAATTATTTTATGTTCAACATTACAGTGACTGATAAAAATCAATCAAATCTATAAATATCCACTTGGATTTAAATTTTCTTTAAAAGGAAAAAAAAAAGCATGGATTGGGAGTCTCCAAGCCTGGGTATGGGGCCCTGAAAAATGTCTAATTAGTTATGTGACCTTGGGTAAATCACCTCACTTTTCTGATAAATCATCTCAGTTTCCTTATCTGTGATGAAGGTCTTTATATTCTGTGTTCTACATTTTAACATACTCCCTGCTCCAAGGTCTCTCCTAACTCCAAAAATCTTTGATTACAGATTCAAGTATTTGTGCCCAATGCTTCCATAGAGATCTGGATTTGGTCATTGTTCATGAACAATAAGAATGTTAGAGACTAAAAAAGTATAAATCATTTCCTCTTAGGTAAGTTTTCACAGTTTTCTACCTGGGGGGAATTCAGGTTAAAATTACAGTTCATTCAGTATTCTTTTATTCTTTTGACCCAGTGGTGAATTCTTATTTATTTAATTAGAATTCTTATTTATGGGGGGCAGCTGGGTAGCTCAGTGGAGTGAGAAATGGACCTGGAGATGGGAGGTCCTGGGTTCAAATTTGACCTCAGACACTTCCCAGCTGTGTGACTCTGGGCAAGTCACTTGACCCCCATTGCCTAGCCTTTACTACTCTTCTACCTTAGAACCAATACACAGTATTGATTCTAAGATGGAAGGTATGGGTTATTTTTAAAAAAAGAATTCTTATTTATAAGAACTTTTAGTTCTTTATTTGTATAGATTTATTTATTAAACAAAGTCTTATTTCTTAAAATAATGTTGGATACAAACTTTCCTCTAGTCCTCCTCTGATGCTCCCCTGTAGGGTGGAATCATCATTGCCCCAAAATGGAACAGGTTGCTTGATGAGCTGGTGAGCTTACATCAGCATGTCAGACATGGACAAGTTACCGTGAACCATCATCAGAATACATTCAAGTTTCACTTAGGAAAAAAGAATCTATACTATACTGATGAGCTGAAGAAAATGATATTTTCCTGGTATTAATATTATAGCAATTATCTCTTCTTTGCAGAGGTAGAGGTCTATAGGTGGGAAGTTTTATTTATACTGTTAGACTGCATTAAAATGTTGGTTGGTTTTGACTAAACTCCTTTTTCTCTTTCTTTTTTTAATTCTTTATTAAAAATAATGGTGCACTGAGGGGAAGGAGGGGCCCAGAAATTAAAGAATTTTAAAAAATATAGTATAGGGATCATTTAAAAAATATATGTAGCAGGAGAGATCAGAGGAAACCTTTAGCTGCCATTCTGGATTACTGCCCAAGAGGGACTATGTTCTGACTTCTAATTGAAGAACATGAAACTTGCTAAGATGGCCCAGGCCACTCCTACTTGACTAGAAGGAGTTTCATGGCTGGCTGGCAATGTGCAAAGAATCTTTCTCCTGAACTCATTTTGCACACAGCTTCCCACCCGCCAGCCACTAGAGACCAAGCAAGAGTACCTTGAGTTATCGCAGAAAGATTTGTGTCCTTGTTCAACAAGGGACCAGAAAGCATGTTCACCTGCCTGAAAGGTGCTCCAGTCCAACCTAGAAAATCAGAGATTCCCTGGTCACTTTCTAATAATTAATAAAATTCTGGCCTTAAATTTTTAAAACTAAACTTGTTGAACTCAAACATTTGCCTCTTTTACACTAAATACCTATCTGCCCTGCCTATTCCTCAGCCCAAAGCTCTCTGACTCTGACAGAAGAGAGTCTCAGAATGGTCGAACTGTAGATTTGGAAGGGACATTAGCAACCATCCATTTGAAACTCCTTCATTTTAAGCAGAAGGCAACTGAACCCCAGAGAGGAAGGGCAGGGGAGTAATTTGCCCAAAGTCACATAATAAAATTAGTAGAAGAGCTGGAACTAGAACCTGATCCCCTGATTCTCAGGTTAATGTTCTCACCCCATTCCTGTACGTTATCTTGCTTCAGGAAAATAATGTCAAGTTAAGTCAGAAAGCAATGATTAAGTGATTACCTTAGGGAACTGGGTGGCTCAGTGAATAGAGTGCCAGGCCTAGAATTAAGAAGACTCATTTCTGAGTTCGAATTTGGCCTCAGACACCATTGGCAAGTCACTTTACTAATGCTGTTTGCCTCGATTTCATCATCTGTAAAATAAATTGGAGAAGGAAATGGCAAACCACCTCCGTATCTTTGCCAAGAAAACTCTAAAAGTAGTCACAAAGAATTGGACCCAACTGAAAAATGACTGAAGGACAAAATTCCAGGCACTTTGCTAAAGGCTGAATCCAAATACAAGCTGAAAGAGAAATGTCCGTGCCCTCAAGGAACTTACGTTCTAATGAAATAAAACAAAACATATAGGGAAAATGAAAAGGTGAGGAGGCAATGAAGGAATCCAGTGTCAAGCCATGGTAGAGAAATTCCTTGGAGTTAGGTGTTCAGCCTAAAGAGGAAGGAAGATTGGTGGCCTGGGTGTTCTCCTTAAAATGACAGTTCTGAAAAGACCATCCAATCAGAAGGATGGGAGGGGACTTCTGATGTGAGAAGTCAGGTTGGGAGTGAATATCCAGGGGGACGGAGGTTTCTATGACAAGGGAGAGAATGTCCTGAGGATCAGGAGTACAGCCTGGAGATTAATGAAGATGTCTTGGGATGGACCTGAATGCCTGGAGAGTAAAGGATAGAAGCATGGTTCCTCCCCCTCCACCCCAACATCAGCACCCCAGGGACCTGCCTCTGTCATAAACTCAACAGCTGGACCTCCATAAAAGGAAGAGGCTAGTGCCTAAAGAGTCTATGCTCCCCTCTCTCCTGGCCCCAGCTTGGAGGAAGGCCTAGCTTTCCAACTTGAAGGGGAAGTGGAAAAGAGGGGGAGAAATCCAACCTTAAACCCCAGGAGAAGGGAGGAGATGGCCCGGAGGAGAGAGGCCCTGGCCAATGAAAGGGAGAAGGTGCTTCATGTTTAGTTAGCCTGCTGGGAGAGCCCAGGGAGGAAGGAAGGAAGGAGAACTGGGCCAGCTGGCACAGCTGCCTTTGGCTGTGACCCCTTAGCCTGGCTGTGGCTCTCTCCTGCATCTTTTATCCCTCCACCCCTAAGCCAAGCAGCTGTTCCCTTAAGAGCATAAAGAGTCAGAGAAGATCTTACAGCATAGAATGTTAGACTATAGACTGTTTGAGCTGGAAGGGCCCTCAGAACTTGAAGTGTGAGAGCTAGAAGGGCTCTTAGAACATACTGTGTTAGAACATATAATTCTCAAGCTGGGGGAAAAATCCATAAAATATTGGGGCTGGAAAGGGCCTTAGCATATTGAATGTTAGAATGTAGAACATAGAATGTTTGATCTGGAAATTAAACAGATGAGTGCAGAAAGCCCGATGATCCCAATAAAGAGACAACCATTGACTCATTCAAGTCCTCTGATTGCAAGTCCAGTGCTCTCTCTGGATGTCTCTAGAGGCTGGACCAGAAGAGGAAGGCACTATTCTGACCTCCTGATGCCCCTCTGTGCCTGGCATCTGATTGCTTGGCTCCCTTCCTCCCTCCTGCAAAGAGGGGGCCAAAAGAGGTGAAGAGAAGAGGGGCTGGGGCTGGGAAGCTGCTGAAGTGCCCTTGTTTATTTATTCCCAGGTTACTTTCCTTAATTCACTGCCTCTCTTTCTCTTTCCCTCCCTTCCCCTGCTTCCTTTGCCATATTCCTGGCCAACTGAATCACCTCCTTCCCAAGTGTTGGCAGACAGCGGTATGAGCTGGTGCCTACCATTAACCCTTTGTGAGGGAGCGTTTTTGGAAATTGTGGGTTGAGGTTTTTCTGACTCTCCACTGGGCTCTGTAGTCTTGAGACCATATCCCAGTTGCTAAACTTTCTTGGTGTCACAACTTAGAGATTCAAAATAAGAAGAATCTAAGCCCCTGATGCATTGAGTCTATTGGCTAGCATAAATGTGTTTGATGTTTTCAAGGGATTGGATTTCAGATTTGAGACTGGACCTGACATAGGAACTCCTGGTGAGGAAATTCCCTATTTCAATACACATTGACCCTCTACAATTTGGAAATTTTCCTGGGCACCGAAAAGCTATCTGATTTGTCCAAAGTCACAAATACAGCCAATACATTTTAGAAACAGAATTAAACTCAGATCTTCCTGCATGATACCACTATTTCATGCTGCCTCTCATGTTTCAAGAGTGAAGAGTTTACATTTTGTAAAATCTATGACCAATGTGACTTCTGAGACAACTTTGTTCAGTGATGTGCCAAGTGAGGGATAAAAACATTCTCATCAAATGGGGTCATTGTGCTCAGCAATGATGTCTTACTGAAAAAAGGATTCCTATGGATTGTGAGGTTTTGCACATGCTTCTGTTTGCAGACTGGCATTATGCCAATGATGAGCAGCCTGGAACTATGGTGTGGTAGGCAGTGATCTGGCCTTAATGTCATCAAGACCAAAGTTCAAATCCCATATCTTACATAATATATAGGCTATATGACTCTGAAGAAGTCACTTAATATCTTAGTGTCCCCAGGAACTCTTGAGGATTTTCATAAATGGTATGAGTTGGGGGCAGCTGGGTAGTTCAGTGGATTGAGAGTCAGGTCTAAAGACAGGAGGTCCTAGGTTCAAATCTGGCCTCAGACACTTCCCAGCTGTGTGACCCTGGGCAAGTCACTTAACCCCCATTGCCTAGCCCTTACCACTCTTCTGCTTTGGAACCAATATACAGTATTGATTCCAGGACAGAAGGTAAGGGTTTAAAAAAAATTTTTTTAATAAATGGTATAAACGTTGCTACTCTACATTGGTAAAGGGGGTTTCCTTACCATGGATCCTCTGTACCAATAAAATCCCAAGTCCATACAAGAAAAAAAATAATATTAAGGACATAGAACACTGGAAACCCTCCCAAAATCAATGCAAAGGTGATTAGTTTTACAACAGATGAGAAAAAATACATATTGTTGAAATTGATTATTATCAATTACCTAAATTAATCAATAGACTTAATTAGCTTTTAGAAAGAGAATATTTACTAAAGTATTATAATAAGACTAGTTGGTATGGGGGCATCTAGGTAGCATAGTGGGTAGACCACCATGTCTACAGTTGGGAGGACCTGGTAATCCTGAACAAGTTATTTAACCCTAATTGCCTAGCCCTGGCCAATCCTTTGTTTTAGGATTAATACTAAGGTAGAAGATTAGGGATTTTAAAAAAGAATAGTTTATTAGCCCCCCCAAAAGGTAGTCTGTGATATAAAGTTATGGTGGACTAAAATTTAAAAATATGTATAACAAAGAAGTAACTTATCATAAGTATCTAATTTCTAGAAGACCTTTTTTCTCCTTAATGGGGGTATTCATAAAGTTCTCCTTGAGGTATGTTGTAGTTGTCAATTTGGCTCCTTCTAGAGTTTTGAAGTTGTCTTATCTCAATGTATCCAGATTGTTTTCAGCTTCAGATGCAGACATTACTGCCAACCACTGCTGTCCATGGAAGCTGGTAGGATATCGACGATAAATAAGTTCATAAGGCCATCCTTTGGTCAGGGTGATGATTGATAAAGGTGTGGAGGATGAAACCAAGGCTCATAACCTTCCCTCTTCTCTCAAGCGATTCACTCTTAGAAGATCAACTAGAAGAGCTATCTCATTTCTCCCCATTGGAATCTCCTGAATTCTGAATTGCTCTGCTGTTTTACTACAAAAACAAACCCCCAAAATGAACAAACAAAATCTGTGGATATGACCAGTTTTTACTGAATATCAACGTACTTCCTGTATGATGTCATTTCATTTCATCCAATGATCTTCATTTCCAATTTGATCAGGGATTTTTCTGAACCTAATTAAAATGGCTTTCATTGATTATTTGAGTCAGTTGGCATGTCTAGGTCATGTTCACACCTAGTTCATATCATCGATTGATTTATTCAATCCAGAATTCTGGGCTCTCTGAAATAATTGAGGTGGGGCATGGAAGAGTTCTCTTAAGTTTTAAATACTCAATGGCTTTGTGTCAGTTCCCCAAGGTCAAAAGTGAAGATCACTGAAACAGTAATAGATGATGGATGAGGATAGACTACAGAAGAGTCCAGATAAGGAACTGTATAGTAAAGGATGTTATCAGATAAACATTGGATCCAAATATATCTATAAGCATGCATACATGTGTCTGTGCAAACACATGCAGATTCACAGAAACACATCTACCTGGGAGGTGTCATACAGTAGTAAATAAAGAATTGGGTTCAAGTTCCAGTTCTGATTCATATTAACTATGACCTTGGGCAGATGACTTACCTTCCCCAAGGTCTAGGCAACTCTCGAAGATTATAAAATGTGAGACAGTTCCCCATTTTCATTGGTAGAAGGAATTTCTTACCAACATATACCTAGAGGTATGAAGTCACGAGTCCAACACACACATACACACAAAATGAAGTTGGACAGTGAACTAGACCTATGATTGAAAAGGAGGAGAGCAGGCTGGATTGTATTGGAGGAATTCTTACAGATCGTTCCATCTTTCAGTGATTTGGAACTGCTCCCTGCAGCAAAAACCTGTCTCTTTAACACTGATATCTTCCTTGTGATGCTACTCCAAATCACAGAACCCAATCTCAGAAGATTCATAATTGCAGGTGACCCAAGGGCAAAAGGAAGACACCTGGTGGGGATAAACAGGCTGCAGCCTGTTACTAACAATGACTTATACCTGAAGAATGGTGTTTTTAAGAAATCTCTACAGATGACCAGAATAAGAGGAAGATCTGTCATGTGACAAGAATGAGAGATAACAAATGGACAGACCAAGACCTGCACTGGTATTCATATTATGAAGTATCTGGAAGAAAGTGGTGGACAGACCACTTATGATAGACCCACAGAAAGATGAGATAATATTTGTAAAGCAATTAGCATAGTGCCTTACACATAATGGGTGCTTAATAAATGCTTTTTTAAAAAGCTACAGACTAATCACCTTGGACAAGAGAGCATGTGCGGTTTGTGATCTGCACTGAAAAGGAGAGAGGAAGGGAATATTCACACCAGTGAGGTCATGAATCCATCAGAATAATACTAGGTTGGACCCAAATGGATACAACCTTGTCCAAGGCAAGAGGAAGATGTGCTCTATGATCTCTTAAGACCATTACTGGCTTTGACATTTGAGTCTGCTTTTGAGTGGGGAGGAAGTTCTTCCCTTCCTTACCCCTGTGAGGTCTGAAGATTGCTTTTTCCTTGTCCAGCTCAATTTAACCATCTATGTGAAATTGAATTGTTATAATAGCTTTTCCAGGAGTATGGTAGGGTCCTTTATGAATCTGGGCAAATCCAAGAACTAGGACAAGATGCTGAAAATGAAAGAGTGAGGATACTTGCATTTGAATCTTGGTTCTAAGGTTTACCATCTCTATGATGTTGGATGGGTCACTTTTCCTCTCAGTTAACTGTAAAACAGAAATGGTACATTTTATCTCACTGCCTCAAAGAGCTGTTGTTAAGAAAGCATTTTATAAACTATAAGGCACCATCAAGAGTGATTATTTGATGGTAATAGAAATGAACTCAGAGAAGGAGAAGCATGTTCAAGTCCAGATTCTGCTATTCTCTAACCCTATGACCTTGGGCAAATTTCTTTCCCTCTCCAGGCTTCAGTTTCTCATCTGTAAAATATCAAGGTGGGGGAGGTGGGAAGGAGGGAAGAACTGGACTACATGATCTAATAGCTGTAGCATTCTATGTTTTAAGGTTCCCTAATTGGTCTAATAATCAGTGAAACTTGAAATATTATTAATATTTTCCCAGCTGTCCCAAAGCCTAGAGAATCTGAAGGATGGATAATAGGGAACAATTCCTTTATGATCCTGTCATCTCAATTTCCTACCAGATAAATGATAGAAAATTTTTGGAACTCATAATGCAGAGAAGAATGAATGAATGAAAAAGAAGACAACAAAGATACAAGTGACAAAATATGCCCAAAATCCTTTATTTATTTTCAGTTACCTCAAAATAACAGAAAGCAATAATCAAAGGGCAGACCCATTTCTATGTTCTGACTGCCTTTTCTGGAATTCACAACATCACTGCCCAAAGATGTATCATTCAATAAGCTTGACTGGCAAACAAAATGACACTATGCTGTTGTAATTATCCAAATGTTCCTCAATTAAATATTCTGAATGCTGAACACTCATAAACAATCTTGTCTGGTGGAATATTAATTGGCAGCCCCATAGTCTGAGCTCTAGTGATCGGCTCTGCATGACAACCCAGCCAAGTCCAGTCCAGCTCTCATATTGAAGTTTTATTTTCTTCCTCATTCTTGTCGTTTTTGAAGCCAAACAGAAGACACACGTGTATCCTATATAAAGCAGGCCCTAGCCAAAACAAGTGCACATCAAATGCATTTATTTGCACAGACACTCATAAAAACTTAACGAGACACCAGATAATTACAGGAAGGGGCTAACGGCCAACCCTGTGGAGCCCCAATGTTTTGAAGTGTATTTAAGCTAGAGATCAAATAGGATGGGCACTGGGACCATCATCTCACCTGGTCCCCTCCTCCCTTGGGCAATGGGCCCATGGTGTTGGATCCAATAAACAGGCTTACTTTTCTGGCTGTATATTCAATTCTTCTAAAATGTCTTTCTGCAACTTATTCTAAATGTCCTAATAGGGTTTTTATGGCTTTAAATATGGTTGTTGGCTGCCTCTTTGTTCTTTTTGCACACATCTTCCATAGAGAAGCCTCTGATTTCAACCTTTGCTTTCTAAAGCTAGCGCCCCATCGCTTTGACAGGAACACTGCCTCTTCTCACCAGCCCTGGCTTTTAAAAATCATATAAAAGGACAACTTGAAAGCCCCAAGCTGTCCACTTCAGTGCAGCGGCCCAAAAGATAAAGTGATTTTCACCAGAGCCTGCAATTATCTTTGCCTTCAAGCTGCTAGCTCCAACTTGGAAAGACCTGGTTCTGTGGACTTGAAAAGTTTGGGGAGCCAGAGGTGGGGAGGGAAGGGGGTAAGGGAAGGGAGTAGGGAGGTAGTTGATGTTATAGGCAAATGGAGGGAGGTTTGTCGAGTCAGGAGATCCTCCAAGAACTGTTCCTTTAGGTTTCTAAATGAAGTAGCCAGATATGTGCTTCTGGAGGCTGTCTCTGGTCAGGAAAGCTGAATCTGAGAGCTTATAGGTAAGATCTCTTACGGAAGTAGCCCATAACTTCCTTCAGTATCTGTGTCTTCCCTTTGGATGAATTCCAATTCAATTTAGCAAACATTTATTCAAACCATTTAATTGCTAGATCCTGGAGACATAATGATAAAAATGATACACTCCTTTGCCTTTTAGGAGCTTACATTCTATGGGGGTGGGAGAGAGAGGGGGGAGAGAGAAAGAGAGAGAAAGAGAGAGAGAGAGAGAGAGAGAGAGAGAGAGAGAGAGAGAGAGAGAGAGAGAGAGAGAGAGAGAGAACATGTAAATGCAGTTTATGCAAAAGAGGGCAGAGTGAACAACTAGAGAACATCAGAAAATGCCTCTTATAAGAAATGGCACTCCAGCTAAGTCTTGAAGGAAACTCAGGATTTCAAGAAATGAGGAGAGAGAGCATTCCAGACAAAGGAGAACACTTTATGCAGCCAAGTGAAGAAGTAACTATATCATTGGACTTGGGATCAGGAAGATTTGCATTCAAATACTGCCTTAGATACTATGTGACCCTGGACAAGTCTCTTGGCTTCTCTCAGTCTCAATTTCTTCATCTATGAAATGGGGATAATATAGCACCTTATCTATCAGGGACTTTATAAGGGTTAAGTAAGATAATGTGGAAATTGCCTTGCAAACCTTAAAGTGCTATGTAATTGCTAACTAGTATTACTATTTGGACAAATAAGTTCCCTTTTCTGGCTCTCAGTTTCCTTATCAGTGACATTTAAGTTTTATATCATATACCCTAATATACATATTCTGGCTCAGTCGCTTACTGGATTTGTGATCTTGAGCAAGCAAGTTTCTTGCTTTCTCTGGGCCTCAGGGAGTTGAATTGGATGATCTCAAAGGTTCATTCCAGTTTAGAAATTCTAGAACTTGATGACTCTAGAAGTGAAACCAATATGTCTCAAAAAAGCCCAGGGTCCTCCCAGGAAGGTATATATAGGCCAATGTTGGTCTTTAGCACCTCCAAGAGTAGAAAGGGGTTTATGAATAGGAAGCAAACCACAAAACTGGAAGAATTTCGTCTGGATACCTCCTGGTGTGGGGAAAAAATTCTCCATTCCAAACTCTCACAATATCTTATGGCCTGGATCCCATCTCTCCATCCATTCCATGTTCTCATCATGGTCTATGTCACAAAGTAAAATGTCTGAGACAGCATGGCTTAGTAAAGAGAGCACTGGACTGGGAGTCAGAGGAGATGTGTTCTAGCCCCAGCTACACCACTACCTAGGCATCTTACTGTGGGCAAATCATGTCCTTTCTGTGTCTCAGTTTCCCTATATGTCAAATGAAAGAGATTCTAGGGACCAAGTAGCTCTCTATAACCCACTAACTTCTTTAAGATTTCATTAAAATGATAACAAACATTTACATGATGCCTAAAGAATTACAAAATACATTATCTTGTTTGAGCTTCACAACTTTGTGAGAGCAGTTCTACAGATGTTTTCATGATGAAGCTCAGAGGAGTTATTTGACTTGTTCAATAGCAGAATTTCTGTCAGAAACAAGATTCAAAGCTGTCTGCCTGACTCGAAGTCCAACATTTTATCAAACACACTACAGTGCCTCTCTGAAAAGTCTAGCCTGATCAGCCCCTACTCTTAGGAGGCTGAGAGAGCAGGAGGAAGGGTGAAACTTTCTACTAAAATCTGAGGATGCCTTCCTTCCTTGGGGTGGGACCCAGTGGCCATGCCTTCTTGTCCCTTGAATACCCATTTTGTGGCTCTTGTCTCCACCTGCTGGTCAGGGGTGGCTGCCATGGGAGAAGGGGTTCTAAGAGAGCTGTGGGTGAGAGGAATTAAGTGAATATTCTTCCTCCATTTTGCAAACATAATCTCAGGCCATTGCAGCCCCCTTGAGGGTTCTCACACAATTTCCTACCCGCACATATAAGACATACATATAATCTGTCTCACATCATCCTCATCCTCTCTCTGTGTCTCTGTGTCTTTCTGTCTCTGTCTCTGTATCTCTCTCTGCCTCTCTTCTCTCTCCCTATCTCCTCTCTCCCTCTTCCACTCTCTCCCTCCCCTTCCTTCCCTTCTTCACCCTTCCCGCCACACAATCCCTCCCACCAAGTACCTATAGTCTCTTCTCAGTTCCACTCATCCACCTCCCAAATCACAGCTACCTCTTTTAAAGTCTCTTCCCTCACACAGCTCCCCCCGCTCTCCCTGACCCACCCATTTCTTTTTTACACTCACACAGCATCTTCCTTCACCACTTCCACATTGTCTCATGGAATATCTTGCAGTATTCCAGTCACTACTAGATATACGCATAGCCCCAGCCTCACTTGGTCACATACAGACTTTCAAACAGACCGGCACAGGTTGAGTCCCTCACACTCAGGTTCGTGGTCTCTTATCTAGGGCCTCTCCCCTACAATCTCAGTTTCCCAGTCTTCCAAAAGCTCATTCAGGGAGGGAGTTGCCCAATCACTCTTTTCACATTGTTTGCCCGTCTCTCATTACGCAGTTTCTTATCCCACAATCTCTCTCCAGCCTTGCACATGTCCTCCGAGCCCCCTGCGCACTGTCACATTGTTTCACTGACTCTTCCGCACCCGCCCGCCCCTCGTCTCAGACCCGGCTCTCGCCCACGGTCTCCTACAGTCAGTCTCGGGGGCATAAAGTGGCTCATCGGTGATCTCTGCTCACAATCGCTCCTTCCCCCAGGCGCTCCCAGTCTCTCCCTGGGGCACTCCGGAGCCTCCACGCCCACACGTTCACAATCAACTTCTCGGTCTCCCGGGCCACACTCTGCCCGTCTCTCACCCACATTACTTCTTACCGAGACTCTCACAATCTCACCCACACACCCTCCCCCCGCAGCCTTTCACCCTTCCCCGCTCTCGTGGCTCGCACACTCTCATTTACGATGGCTACAGACAGAGCAGCTTGATCCTTGGACCTGCGTTTTTTTGGAGTGTCCGCAGTGGCGGCCAGAAGGAAGGAGAGGAGCCAGTGTCCAGATGCTTCTCCTGGAGTCTTGAGCTGAGAAAGTTGGCTGGGCAATCCCCGACCCGGCTCAGGCCCAACCTTTGGGTTGCGCTACCTCCTTGTTGGTGTGACAAATGCGATTTTGTGGCGGTTGCTGGCCCGTTAATTAATCCCTCTGAAAGGAGTTCTATAGCTAGGGAATGATAATTCCCATCTTTATTGCGCTTTAAGGCTTCCGATGCACTTTCTTCACAAACTGCTTTGTGAAATATATCTGGCAAATGTTATTAGTCCATTGCAGTTGAGAACAAAATCAGAAACGGAAAAGTGACTTGCCCAAGGTCATACCTCTTACAAAGGGTCAAAGATAGTGTTCGAATCCTTTTCTTGACTCTTAACTCTCAGCTCAGTGTCTTTTCCTCTACAGTAGGACAAAGGGGGGAAAATGCTACTTCCTTCTCCAGTCCTAGTCTTCTCCTTCACTGTGCCAACAGCTTAACTGCAAGATCTCCGCTGGCTCTCTACTCTCCAGCTGTTTTCTTGGTCGAGCTAATTCAGAGTTCCCTTACTTAAAATGATCCTAGCTCACCCCCAAATACCCGAGCAAGACCACTCCAAAGAGAAAACCAAAAGAACAAAACTAAACAAAAAACCCAACCCAATACTCTACCTCAAGGCTCCTGGACTCTCACCTCAGTTGCAGTCTTCTGACCCTCTTGGGCTAAGGGAAGCAGGGCAGACAGACCCACATCGAATTCTGCAGATGGGACTGCCATGGCTGGGGCAAACAATCCTGGATTGCTGAACCCAGGGCTCTGAATTGTGTTAGGGGCCCATCGAGTATCCAGGATCTGGAGGAATCTCAGGAAGAAACTGAAGGACCAGCAAGGCGATACCCCCAGGAGAAATGGGGCTAAATACATGCATGCCTCAATTCCCTGCCCTAGATTCCCTGAAAGCAGAAAGCCACCGGTTCTTGCCAGGATCCTCCGGGTCTCCATGTCTTGTCTTTGGATTGAGATAGGCTGGGAACAAGAGAACTGGGAAGAATGAGAGAAGCACACTGAGCCAGGCCTTCTCCCAGCTTCAATGTGGGGATTCGAGGAGCCAGAAGGAAGCTGACCCTCCAGGGTAGGGAGGATCAAAAGAGGCAGACTTCTCCCAAGGAAATGGATCTAGATTAGAAGGTCACCTGGCTTGCCAGAACACAGGAAGGATCAAAGGCCATTTTGAAGGGGACCAGTGGGCCCAGCCACAGGAAGGTACCCTAGCTCACCACCATGGTCAAGAATCTGTGACTGCCTTCTCATTATGCCCTGATCGGCTCTTGACTTGTTCTGACCTTGATTATTTGGTTCCTCTTTTCTGCGTTACACTTCTTTTTTCTTCTTTTCCCCTTGGTCATTTTTCCTTCTTCCCTTGTCAGCGTTATGCCCCCTCCCCCTTCTTCCCTCTTATTTACCAGTTCTCTCCTGTTTCTGGTTCTCTCTTTTTGCTTTCTTGATTTGCTTCCCCCTAGCTTTCTCCCTCCTGGGCCCTCCATTACCCAGCCAGCACATTGCTGGCCCTGCCTGCCAGTTCCCTCTGACTCAGCCTTCTGGAAACCTCTGCCCAGTGGCTCTCCGGGCTGAAACACGGGAGCTTTGGCTGAACTGTGTGGGGATGGGTCCGGGAAGTTAGAGTGGCCTGGCCAAAGACCTGTGCCACCTCCAAGGTCTTGCCTATCCAACTCCTCTGGCATCCTTTTCTGGGACAGAAGGCTCTCACAATACCTCTAATAGCCTCTTATTACTTTCCTGAAAGGGGGCAAATAACGAAGGAGTCTCCTAGGAGCAGAGGTGGACCTGATGGTCAGCCATTGAAGACTAGAGAAAAAGTGAAAAAGCGGCCTATATTTCTTCCCTAAAACCACACTCGTTCAGTGGCCCATCTGGTATGGGAGCAGATTCCTCTCACTGGGGATCTTAAGTCTAAAGCTTTATAGATACTCGGTCTGGAAGTGACAGGGTGGGAAGGAACCGCTGGTGCCTATACAAATGCGGCAAGTGCTGACCAAAGTAGCACGGAGGTCTGCCTAGAACTCCCTTCCCTTTCACAGACAGACCCTAATGCCCCGCGGCTAAGAAGTCACAAATTCAACCTTTTTTTAATAGAAGAAAAGAAGGAAGTTGAGTTCTGTTTGTGAGGGCTCAGGCACACAGTGTACAGGAACCCTGGACCAAAAAGTCAGATGCTCCCGCTTCGGACCAAAATTCCATCCGCTCTCCTGTAGGTAGTTAAACTGAACCCTCGAGGAATATACCAGCGCTCTCTCACTCTTCTAGTCCGGAGCTCCAGGGTGAGCTCAAAACACTTGGGACGGGACAGAGTACAGAAGTTCTAAGGACTGAAAGTTGCTGCGATATACCCCGACATTTTTATCTCCACACCAATTCTCTGTCGCAGAACTCTGGGGAGCCCGCAGCAACTTTAGCCTGTCCGCAGCTCCGCGGGTGACAACTGCCCAGAAATTTGTTGGCAGTGGAGGCAGGAAGGGGAATTGGGGGAACCATTTTGCTGTCCCGAAGGGTCTTTCCTCAAAGGATTGTCAGCAGCCAGGAGAGAGAAACGATTGGGCAGCCGCCTAAGAATGAAAGTCCTGCGTTCTCGAAACAGAAATGCAGCCCCAAGACAGCACAGAAAGGGAGTCTTTCACCCTGGAGATTTCACCCTCGGAGGACAAAGGGGACTCCTGCACTAGGCTGTTTGCGGTCGGAACGGACCTGTCGGTCTCCTCCCTTAGGGCTACAATGCTCAACTGGGCAGAGGTGTTTTTACAGCTACCCACCCCACTCCATCACAATGCTCCGGGCAGGTCCTCTACTCCCTGGGGGATACCTGGCTGCTTACTACGAGAAGACTCTCAAACGAAAACCCGAGAGAAGCAGCGGCCTCGCCTTTCCGACTCTAGGAGGAGATGTAGGGTTGGAGGCTAAACAAGACTAGAATTTCCCGGTGGGTCTCCAGCACTGAGGGTCTGGACCAAGCTGAGCGCTCAAACTGATGACTACTGATCCCAACAACCTTGAATCGTATTTAAAAAACAAAAACAAAAACAAACAAACAAACAAACAGTTTGAATAAGACCCAGAGGCAGATGGCTCTTCTCTTTAGAGAAAGCTACAAGCAAAGCCTGCTCTGCACACTGTTTCAGGCATGTTGGGACAGTGCTGTGCGAAGGAAAAGGGATAGGGTGTACATGATAGTTGTAGTGGCTGACCTGATTGCGAAAAGACTGAAGGGCCCCCTCCACTGTCAATATCCGTTCAATGAATCAATAATCACGGGAATCCGGTAGGCAGGCAAGTCTAGAAGTCCATACCCTAGAGCAGATTAAATGACCAAGAACGGGATCAAGAACAGACTGAAAAGTAAGGCCTCTTCATCCTGGAAAGTTGAAGACAAAAAAGAGAAGGGGAAGTTGATATAAAATAAGAAAGGGCCAGGAGAGTCCAAATCCCCGCACCATAAGAAATCGCTTTCCTCCCCTCCTACCCCTCCTTTCCTTGAAAGCCGAAAGGGGCACACAGCAAGGGCCCAGGGAAAGGCTTTATCCCAGCGGGGGTGGGTTTGGGGGGGAGGGCTGGAAACATAAATAGGTTCCAGTGGAGTATCGAGAAATTCCTGAATGGCAGCTCCACAACGGGTTATTAAGGGATTCGAGGGTGTTTGAAGCCGGATCTAACCTTTGGAGATGTCATCAAAGAGAAAAGCGGCACCCTTTCCCAAGGGGACTCCTTTAGCAAAGACCTCTATTCCAACCAGAATGCAGGATGGGCCATGGACCGCTACCAGGTTAACACGACCGGAAAAGGTCAGGGAACTGCAGCCAGTACCCCAGGGAAGAAGAGGGCGGTCTGGACGATCGCTGGGGCTTGGGTCTGAGTCTCTGGAATTACCTGGCTTCCTCCCCCAACAACCCGACTGAAGAGAACAGACCCTCCCCGCCTTCCGCATCTACTTTCCTGAATACTATTTCTGGGTCGCTCACTGAGAAAATGTCTCCGAGAAATGACCCGCTTTTTGGCAGTTATACTTGGAACTCTCTTTCACCGTTGCTCCAGATCCAAGAAGAGGCGGTGTACGCAGCACCTGTCCTTGAGCTCTCGGGACTGCTGCCCAGGAGGGCAGGTGTAGGAAAGCCCCTGGGCCAGCAGAGGGCAGCGCCAACCCGACCCAGAGGGACCCACGCTCCGTGACCTGCCGCAGCCGCCCGCAGCAGTGGCCTACATCCCGCTGCCCCTTGCAGGCTAGCTGTCGGGCAGAGGACTAGCAGCTCCACCTCCTTCACCTTTACTAGCCTATTTCCTACCTTTCCCTGCTGCACGGTGAGAATGATTGCCTGGAAAGGCCACCCTAGACCTGCAAGAGCCGAGGTTCATGAGAGCCACGCACCATTTAGACATTCTCCCCAGATACCTTCTCAGAAAGCTACCTAGTCTCTAAAAGACTTGTGACAGGGATTTCGCATTTTCCTCCAGTTTGTCGGTGGAGATCTCCCAAAATTTAGGGAGTTAATCTGGTTGAGGCTGTCAGGATCCAAATTAGATCCATCTTCTGGCCTTCCTTAGGATAGGAAATATGCCTCCCCTTTTCCCCAGTTCCAATCCCTTCCATCCTGCGTCTCCTTAAAGCCAATCTCTGGTGGACACCCATTGGAACAAGGCCGAGGAAGCAGGCTCAAGGTTCGCTACACAATCGTGGGCCTGGGTTGTGCTTTTGGACTGCTATCCTCCCAGCCCTTCACCCCATTCCCGGGTCCCTGGAGTGCTGTCAGCTTTCCTCTAAATCCCCAGGGCAAATGCACTGTGATCAGAAGGAGAGACTGTGTCTCTCTCACCCAGCAATGTCTGTGGTCGAACTAGATCTTAGGGCTCAAAATTCAGACTGCTAGGGTGCCCAATAAGAGCCCTCAATCCCTGGAGCAAACAGTTCCTGGTTCCTCCAAAGCTAGGGCAAAGAAGTCAAGAGCCAGTAGCCGTGCAGGGGAGATTTTGAAATCACAACAACATCCAATTGGTGCAGTCTGGAAAATTTAGAACTGGACTCCCTACTCCTTGTTCAGAGGGAATCGAGTCAGTAGAACCTGAACTTCGCTCTCCAATCAGTGCTTTAAGGTCGGCATAGTCCACAGGTAACTGAACTGGGGAAAAAGAGATAGAGCCAGGCTGGACTGCCATCAACCTGGCCAGGTTCCCAGTTTTCAGCCTGAACCGAGTCCCAGAGTAAAGTTATCCCTGGGCTCTACATGCTTAGCCATGACTCAGAGCTAATCTGTATCCCTTTCTCCCTTTCTCTCTCTCTCTCTCTCTCTCTCTCTCTCTCTCTCTCTCTCTCTCTCTCTCTCTCTCTCTCTCTCTCTCTCTCTCTCTCTCTCTCTCCCCCCTCTCTCTCCTTCTCTCTCTCTCCCACCCCCACCCCCGCGTTTCCCCCCACTCTAATGGTGGAACAGGACTTTGAGGAAATTCCTTCTGTTCGACCTCTAGATCCCAGGGCAGCAGCCTATGTCCAGCACCAGCTACCAAGAGGACCTCTGCGACCTCCGAATCCAAGCTGCTCAGGAGAAGAGAGGAAGATTCGTCTTTCCAGGCGCAACTAGAGAAGCTCAGGGCATTGTCCTTGGGACAAGTTGGGGCACCTGGGAACCCACAACGAGCTTCCGACCCTACCTGCCTCACTCCCCCTACACTCTGTACCTAACACCGCTTTGGGTCATCTCCCTTTCCCCCTTTCCCTCTTTCCCGCAGGGCTCTAAGACTCAGCTGGAGTTCGAACTCGCCACCTACCTCCCCTGCCCTGGGTCCCCTCCTAGCGACTGGCCCCGACATCGCGGCTTCTGCCTGGCACTGCCCCCTTCCCGATAACCAGAGAAGCCACGCTCCCCGTTCCCTCGCAGTCTTCCAGCGCTGAGCTTTCTCCGAGTTACATATCTTTTTGCTTCCCCTTCTTATTTAAAAAAAAAAAGAAGAAAGGGGGAAAAAGAAAGAGAAAAAACTTTGTCGATCTTCTCCTCCCCCCGTCCAAATTTTCCAAGAGGGTGGGGCTAGTACAGAGAAGGGAAGAGGCATTTTTAAACACAGACACAGTAAAAACTTTTTAAAGAGTTTGATGCCGTTTTTCCTGAACGTCCACGCTGGCTTGAGCCAGCAGCACCAGGGCTCGGGACCCTAGACGGTACTGTCTGCGTTCTTGAGGCCCAGCAAGCCCTTAGGGGGGCGCCCAGCGACGGCACTATTTGACGTGGAGAAGACGGCTCATCCTAGCGCAGGGATACGAGACGCACCAATGGAGTTCAAATGTCAGGAAGTTTGAGGGAGGGGTGAGGCGGCTCCCGGCCGGGAGTATCCCTCCGCCTCCAGCTCCAGCTCTAAACTGAGCGGCTCCTCGGGCGCACCATGGCACATTAATAGTGTGCAGAGCGCGCCCGGGAGCCCAGCACCCCCGCTCCGTCCAGGACCCGATTGTGGGTCCTGTCCGGCTCAGCCCGGCACAGCCTGGCATCCACCACTTTCAGCCCTCGGGGGCCAGCTCTGTGGGGCCCCCTCGCCTGCCTCCTCCTTCTCCTCCTCTTTTCCTCCTCTGCTTTCTCGCCTCCTCCTCCTGCTGCTGCTGCCATCGCCGCAGCCAGAGAGCCTTTGCTGACAAACAGGTGACAGAAGAGACGGGAGTGTGTGCATGTGTGTGTGTGTGCATGTGTATCTGTGTGCGCGCGCGCGCGTGCGTGTGGGTGTGTGCGTGTGTGTACATACACCGGACAGATCCCGCGTCCCGGAACCACGGCCAGAACCCAGAGGAATAAGCCGCTCTTCTCGTTTCTTCTCCGGGGTCCTGCGAAACGTTTTAAACGCTTAAAGAGGAAAGAAAAGAAATTTATCCCCATCTTCCAGGGAAGTCTGGCACGAGCCCCACGGGGGTTCGCGTGTTGTGTCCTGGTCCGGAGGAATAAAGAAGCAGACCACCAAGCCTCCGCGACCCTCGAGTCCACCGCTAGCTCCGCGTCGGCGCCCCATGGATATAGCAACAGGTCCCGAGTCTCTGGAGAGGTGCTTCCCTCGTGGACAGACCGATTGCACCAAGATGCTAGACGGCATCAAGATGGAAGAGCACGCCCTGCGCCCCGGGCCCGCAACCTTGGGGGTGCTCCTGGGTGAGTGCGGAGGGAGGGAATGAAAGGAGGGGGGAGGGTGGAAAGGGGCATCCCCCAGCCGCAGCTGTAGTTCCTTGCCCTAATTCCTCCAAACATCCACATGGGTTGAAACTAGGGCTCTGGAACTGAAAGTTGTCCCTAGCTGCAAGGAAGGGGGCGGGCGGTAGGGGCGGCCCCCAAAGTTTCGTGTCATTGACTGGAGACAGAAGCCGAATGAGCCCTACTCTAAGCTGCTGCCGGAGAGGGACCCGGCTGATAACAGGGGTCCTGGTGTTGGAGTTTATAGAACCATGGAATGTTAAAGATGGAAGGAACCTTAAAGATTCATCTTGTCCAATCTCCTGATTTTATAGTCGGAGAAACCGAGTCCCAGAGAGGCCGACTGACTTGCCCAGGGTCACTCAGCAAGTTAGAGGCATTTCTCCTGAATAACTGGGACTGTGGCGTTTTGACCCCTTTAATGTGCAGATAGATAACTTCTCTTCATGTTGGCTTGGGTTAAGGGCAAAGCCTGCTGGACCAAGAGCATGGGGGTCAGGGTAGGGGACATCCCTACAGAGTTCCCCGTATCTCTGATCCCTCAAGTCGGTACTGGCCGGCTCTGCTCCAGCCGGGAAGCTCCTAAAGCCCGGAGTCTGTCACCCGTTGCCGGCACAGGGAAGGCCGTATCTGGCCGTTCCTCCCCGTCTTCAGTCCTTGCTCACGGATCCTCCTCCCCCCCATCCCGTTCTTGTCTCCCTTCCTCAGGCTCGGACTGCCCGCATCCCGCGGTCTGCGAGGGCTGCCAGCGGCCCATCTCGGATCGTTTCCTGATGCGAGTGAACGAGTCGTCCTGGCACGAGGAGTGTTTGCAGTGCGCTGCGTGTCAGCAAGCTCTCACCACCAGCTGCTACTTCCGGGATCGGAAACTCTACTGCAAACAGGACTACCAACAGTAAGAGCCTCTTTTCCTCTCTCCTCTCTCTCTCTATTCACCCTCCTCTTCCTCTCCACCTCTTACTTTTCTTCTTCCATTTGCCACCACCAAGGCAGAGAGAACGCAGGGACAGAGCATCCTAGGGTTAGCTACCCTGGAACCTGGAGCTTTGAGCCCCATGGCAGGGCACAGAGGGAACTGCCTTGAGCCCCCACGGGGGCAGTGCAGGCACATCAACTGTCTTCGAAGTCCTACTCTCACTGAACCCCTGGACTCAGGACTGAGTCGGAGTGGTCCTACATGCCATCTGGGCCTTGCTTGCAAAGATCCATGATCCTTTGATAGTCCCTTGTCGCTCACCTTAGGTTCAAGAGAGCTGAGGACTCTCCTACCCCAACTCCGCCTGGCCCCGGCACCCGCTCTAAGTAAGTCCCCACAGCACTGTACTCTTTCATAGAGTTCTATCTCCCTCCCTCACAACTGTGGGGTCGTGAGGAAAAGTTACCCTGGGCCCTCCTCCTACAAGGAGCTCACCTGCCCTGGTTACTCAAGCTCTCTGAGACCAAATTCTTCTCCCAGGCCAAAACAAGCCCTGTGCCTCTGGAGAGAATACCCAGGAAGCTTTTTATGCCTTGTCGTTCTCCATGGTGGCAACAAGGGAGCTTCTTGGCTATTTCCTCAGGCCTGTAGCCTAGGAGTTACCAGTACCGACCCACTCACACTTTGCAGAGGCCCGGCTTCCAGATTTCTTAGTTCTCTGATTTCAGAGACTGTTTGGCTCAGTTTGGTTTGGTTTCCGAAAGACCTGACGCCCTATGAAGCAGGGAGGCCGCCGGCCGCCCCCGCACCGACCTGGGGTCTTGTTTCCCCCTCCTCCTTCTCCAACTCGGAGCTGCCCCCGGCCCGGCCCGAGACAAAGGGAAGGGCGGTTCGGCCCCTTTTGTCCTTCGGCTTCAGGGGCCGCAGCCGCCCGCCCTTTTCCGAGCCGGGCTTGCTCATAGCTGTAGTGGCTCCGCCGGTCTCCATGGGGACGGGCCCGGGGCTCCGGACCAAGGACTGCAATGCCCAAGCGCTGGTCGGGGGAGGCTTCTTCATGTACTGGACCCTGGGACTGGGTAGGACCCTGGCTCCGGGTTCCTGAAGAGGGGCATAAGCATTTCAGCTAGCCCTTCAGAGGATGACCAGGAAAAGACCCTCAGACCTTCCTTTAACATTTTTTCTTCATATGGAATAAAACAAACAAAAAGTAATAACAATAATAATAATAATTAAACAGGATCCAGGCCTCCGTAACTGAATCCATGGGCTTAGGTAAAGGGTGTTGCTGACTTTCCGGCAGGCAGGGCTCCCGTGGCCCAAAGAATACAGTACCCGAAAAGCCCAAGACCCAAAGTCCCAGGACAGTGAGTACTTCTTTGCCGCTGTCTCTTTTTGCTTCCAAGAAACTCCCTCCCTTGAAACCTGGCTTCCTCAAGACTCAGACCCCAACGTCTGAGGGAGCCAGAGTTCCAGGACAGGCAACCTCCCGGGCAAAGAGGCTTGGGCGCCGAGGCTATGGTTACTCCAGTTAGTGGGGTGATGTCTTCTTACTGCACTTTATGCCTGTCCAGCTTAGCTCTTGGCCCAGGTTTTTGCTTTGGAAGCTCTGGGGAAGCAAGGGAATAGAAGAATCCTTCACCCAGGGTCGTAGGTATCCCCTTAAATGGGGTACTAGCCAGTGCACTCCCCGCCCCCAGTTTCTGTGCCTTCATTCTGACGGGTGGAGTTTTTTCTCTCCATCTCCCGGTTACTACATTTTCCCCTCCATGCCCTAAACTTCGTCAGCCTCCAGAGTGTCTACTCTAAATTCAGGCCAGGCTTTCCCTTTATTTCACTTTCAATAACTTTGCCAGGGGCAAGGACCTGATCAGGCTGGGGCCAAGGAGGAAAGGGGTGTGGAAAAGGGAGCATCCATGTTTTGGCATCTGCTCGGGAGCCGTTTGTGCCATGCGGGGCCTTTTCTTTTTCCGGGAGAGAGCAGGGAGTTTCTGTCGGTTTATCAACTCTGGGCCATGAACAGGGGAGAAAAAATGCCTTTCGAACAGACCGGCAAAGAGGCATCACTTTATCCGTAGATAATTCGCTTAGTGGAAATAGCTATTATCAGAAACAAATTTAAAACGAGGGAAATCTCCACCGAATACTTGCTCCTTTCCAACTAAATACCCAAGAGGACCTGGCCCAGCAAAACTAAGGAGCAGGAAGGGAACTGTTTTAGGAACCGGGTTTGAATTGTTTGTTACTCTAATGATTTGGTTCTTTGGCAGTTTAACCCTATGAGAGTTGCTTTTATTGAGAGGGAGAGAGAAAAAGGGAGGTAGAGAAAGGGGGTTGGGGGAGAGAAAAGAGTGGAACAGAAAAGAGAAGGAGAAGAGGGGAAAGGGAGAAATAATGGGAGAAAAAAGGAAAGCAGAGAATGAAAAAGGGGGAAATAGGTGAAAGGAGAGAAGAATGGGGGGAGGGGGGAAGAGAAAGGAAAAAGAATAGGAGAGCACTTGGACCCAAAAATACAAAAGTGAATGCCTTTCAAATACAAAACAAAGGGAATTGTGATTTTTTTTTAATAGAGTGGAGTGGTACAGGACATTGTGTACTTTTTAAAAATTACAAATTCATTAAGACAGATTAGAAGAAAGCATGATTAGCACATAGCAGACTGCCTAGTCTTCTGAACTTCAAATTTTATTTGGTTTTCTCCATTTAAAATTTTTCTTGAGGCAATCCAGGTGTATGTAGACACAACTGAATAAGGCAATACCCCCTAACCTCCAAACCATGTCAGATTAGAATCTCCTTCCATTGTCCTCCAGGCACAGGTGACAAATCTTCCCAGGCCCTCTTTGGTCAGCTAAGATCATATAGCTGGCTCACAATTGTTCTTTAGTAATGTGCTGTATTTGTCTGTGGAGGAAAAGCCTGAATGGTCTTAAGTGGTCTGTGTGTACCTGTTTTTGTCACTTGGCTCCATCCAGATGAACATATTGGATTTTTTTCTAGAGACTAGAAGCATGTGAAATATGGAGGGTCACTGTCATTTGCTAGAGAGACAGAGAGGTTGTAGAGCAGAGTTTTGAGATGTAATCTGGCTGCTGTCACTGGAATTGGGCTTTGGGTTGAGAAATGCTTGTTGTTTGTACCTTCTCTCATTGATTTTATAGAACTAGAGTCAGCAAGGAGTTTGCATTTCAGATCTTGTATGATGATGATGGTATTCCACCAGGAAATAAAATCATTTTAAAAATAGCTTTGTCTTGGATCCTCCCAATAGTATTACTGTGTTTGTGCACTACTGCCCATCTGTATTGCATCCTGTGTATGTATGTGTAAGAACATATATATATTCATGTAAATACTTTTCTGTGGGTGCTGTATGTGGGTATTTGTATATGTACCCATCTGCGTAGGCTCCTTTGTACAATGTGTGTGAGTCCCTCTGCTCCTTTGTCCTACATACAAAGTATATGGATGTGTGTGTGGATGTGTGTGAAGCTCTGCCCTTTTGAATATGGTACTTTGGATGCATATGTAAAGCCCTTGGCCCTCTGGCAGTGGTATACAAATGCAGGAGTGAACACCCACACCCACACTCACTGACCCAAAGTGAATCCCTGGCTCCTCTGCCTTGGAGGGGACAGGTGGGGGAGGAGGAGGAGAGAGAGAGAGAGAGAGAGAGAAAGAGAGAGAGAGAGAGAGAGAGAGAGAGAGAGAGAGAGAGAGAGAGAGAGAGAGAGAGAGAGAGAGAGAGAGAGAGAGAGAGAGAGAGAGTTTCCTACTGCCTGTGGGTGGGCAATGTATGTATGGTGGATGTGAATCCTTGCCTTTCTGTTTGTAGGCAGTCTGTGTGTGTTAATTCCTAGCCCTTGGATTATAATACTGAGGTTTGATGGAGTCTCTGTTTACCCATGGATCTGGCCATCCTCACTCCTCATGGGTTGTAGAGGTGGATTCTCACCTGAGCAGGGCAGGGCAGGGCAGCTTCCCTTTGATTTACCAAAGCAGGGCCAAACTACTTCAGCCATTGGGACAAAGATTGGATGGAGGCCACCCACCCCTATGCTCTCTTTTCGGCAAAGGGACTTTTGCAAGAAATAGAATTTTTGCTCACAGTTCCTGACTGCTCTCATCATTTATGAGCTACTTTGAGATAGCAGGCAGTTAGGAGAAATAATTCCCATCTAGACTGAGACAATCCAGTTAGTCCTCAGGATGTAAAGGTCTGCTGAGGCTTCAGTGCCTTCTTCTCTATGTGCTAGAGTTAAGTTGTGTGGTCATGGACCTTATAAACCTGGCAGGGATAGGGATGGTGCTGACTTGTGACTTAGCTGCTAGAGTTGCTGACAATCACAACATGCTTGTTTTCTGTGTGCTTCCTCATTGGCCTGTGGTTCTGGAGTCCTTGCATTCACTGGTTATTTGAGGGAGAATCATACATATCTCCAAAAGCAAAAGAGAGAAGGATAGGGTCTTTGAGCTTAGAGGAGCCAATATTGGCTTGATTGATCACTAGAGAAGGAATGTTATGAGTGACCATGACTATAGATTCCTCCTTTCTTCGAAGGCCTGCTCAGAGACAGTGGTTCCTATGATTTCCAGAGAGCTCACTGATCTGAAAGGACACAAACTCCTTTGTTACCAATGGACTCTTTAGCAGAGGGGCAATTTGGATAGATGGGCTTGGGGGGAAGGAGTGGTGTAAAATAAGGAGTCATATATTACATGTGAGAAAAACAGCTAGCTGGCATTAACTGGACTTGACATTTCTGATTCCTTGCTAAATTTGTTTTTAGTCTTTTTTCTTGCACTAATTGAATTCCCATTTCAAAACTTATTCCCAGTTCCCTTTTTGGCACATTATAGGTTTGTGTACAACCTGACTTTGATCGTAATTGTGTCCTCCCCCCTCTTCCCAAGTACTATACTGTATTAGTAGAACCTGTAAACTTCATGCCTTTCTTAAAGATCTTATTCATTAAATATTGCTTGTAACTCTTATTTAAAATAGCACAGAGAGTGTTTGCCTTAAGAAAAAAAAATTAGAGGGTCCAAGACTCTCCGTACCGGTAGAAGCAATTGGAAAACCAGATGCTAGACCAAGGTGTACCGGCAGATCAACCATGGCCAGCATGGGTTGGGAGGCGGGACGGGGAGGGAGAATAACAAGGCAAAAATTCGGCTCTTTTCTGTCTCACTTGGGTGGGAAGGGCAGCCTTTGAGGCAAACTTAAAATGGATCAGGGGGTTAAATGAGGAGGCTGCCTGAGTAGTGTGGCAACAGAGAAAGCCCAGCCCTGACTCAGATCTGAATTGTGAGGCCCAGTGATTTATTTATTCCGTGAGCTCTCTGTCAAGAGGGCCCTCTTGGTGCCTTGGATTAAGATGGAATAGATCCCGGTCAGATCTCAGCATTCCAAGCCATCGGGAGCTAGAAGGCAGTAATTAACTTTGTAATATTGGCCGAGGGTCTGAGCCCTTACACAGAAGAACCTTATTATTGGCTTGAATGTGAAGGAGATGGGAATCTGTATGCACGGGATGTTACAGTACCAAGCTCTGGCTCGAACTTCCAGCAGTTACAATGGAAACGTACCAACATCTGTAAAAATCGGGCATTGGACTAAGACAATCTCCCAAATTTCTTCCAACTCGAAAAATCCCAGGACCTAAAGATGATGGGGTGGAGAGGTGGGGGGTGGAGAGTGGATGTTAGCAGTATGGCTGCTGGGGGTCCCTGGAGGGGATTTGGCACATTATTTAGCGAGGAGAAGTATTGAAAAGACAAGAAAAGCCACAATAAAGGATTCGAATTTGTCTCGGTTTCTGGGTTTCCTTTAGAAAAATATCCGTTTAGCCAGAGGACACACTGCTGCTGTCTGTGTGCCTGAGTTAGAAATCGCTGTGAGTGTTGGTACCTCGGCAAACTTGTCCGTGGTGACCTAAATTCATCCCTCCATCCCTCTACCAAATACTACCAATGGACCAACTTGTGAAAAAGGGCTTTGCGATAAGTTGAAAAGGTGTATCGGAATGGAGATGGGAGGGTGACGCACAGAGACAAGTTTGTCCGGAAGAAGTGAACAAATTGTATTGAAAAGAAAAGCTTTGCTGGAAACAAAAGCAAAAAGGCTGAGTGCGGGTGGGAGAGGGAGGCCTTTCCCCCAGCTGCATAGCCAGCCAGAGTTGGGTTTATGTACCTGAGCTTTGGCCGGAGAGGAAGGGTGCCCGATGCCGCCGTCAGTATCGCCGCCATTGAGTTTCTTAGTATGAAATATTCAGGATGTTTATGGAGGCCTCAATCTACTATTACTAACCCGTGATGTTGGGGGAAAGAATTAAACAAGCCACCAAATAAAAAGGCAATAGGATGGGGAAATACATTTTTCAGTTATTGAATGTATGTCCTGGTGTGTATGAAATTTTTAAAAATTCAAAGACAGATGTCTAAACTCCTTATGGTTTTCTGAGTGGAGTTATGTTGTGGATCTTCAGCTGAAAACAGATAATAAAATGGGGGACCCAAATAATTTTTTTTTGGTCACCGAAATCATGGAATGAAGGGAAAAGACCGCTCCCAGCACCCTCCATTTGCTAGAGATGGGGGTGGAAATTGTTTTTTTACTTCGCTGTCCAGAGGATAAAAACATTTTACTTTCTCTGATAAATAGTCACCTCTCCACTGTTTTCCAGGGCAGATTTATCATTTGTATGGCTGGGTCAAAGCCGAAATCTCTAGGACTCCTTCCAACTAGTCTTCTAGGTATTTGGTCCTAAAATGATTTTGCAATTCCTAGTTTTCGTCTTGCTCCGGCTCACTATGTTTTCCTTTTCGCTGCTAGTTGGGTATCTGCACCGAAGGGAGGGATGCAGAGAAAGACAGACAACCGGACAAATGAATGAAATGCTGGGGTGGCGGGTTGGAGGGCAGGGGAACCGGACTAGGGAACTGGTGTGATTACCTTGCCGCCAACAAAGACAATCCCTGGAGACAGATGCCCCCAGATGTTCTACCGCAGCGCACTGGGAAGAAGGGAAGGAGAGAACGCAGCAGGTTCTCATGCAAGAGGGGAGAAATTTTTATTTTGCTAATTATCATTATTAGTAATATTGTCATTTTCCAGAAGGCAGTAGCAAAATATATTGCTTCTCTTTAGTAGCCTAGACAACGCCTTTCCGTTGCTTAAACCCCCAGAAATAAAGGAAAGCTGTGCCTGGTATCTTTGAGGAGCGACGGGAATCTTTTGTAATAGTCACTCTTTGCTTATATCTACAGCGCTACTAAGCCCAGAGAGCGCTTTCCTCCCAACATTCCTGGGTGAGAGGGAAATCGTTTTAGAAATCACTACCCACATGTTTCCAAGTGTCGGGAGGTGTCCCAGTGTGTCCTTAAAAGGAATTGTTATTCTGAGCATTTGTTTGTCCCTGGGTCAAATTATGTCCTTTTGAAGGAAGCGAGCCATTCCCTCCACATCTAAGAATAAGTTCTCTCGTGCACGACTGGTGTGAGCTGCCGAAGTCACACTAACATTTTTCTGCCGTTGGAGAAAATTCTGTCGCATCCCAGAAATGCCTAGCGAAGTAGAGAGGCTGACTTAGCAGTGTTTGGGCATTTTCACGCTTGACCCTAACAGGACAGGCTTCCTTCTGTCATTCAGAGTCTTTCCACCTCTAAGAAGAGCAAGGGGAGGTTCTTTCTCTTGGATCCGGAGGGGCTAGTCACTCATCAAACGCAAGCCGCTTTTCCATCAGAGATGCGGGAAAGAAAGAAAGAAAGAAAGAAAGAAAGAAAGAAAGAAAGAAAGAAAGAAAGAAAGAAAGAAAGAAAGAAAGAAAGAAAGAAAGAAAGAAAGAAAGAAAGAAAGAAAGAAAGAAAGAAAGAAAGAAAGAAAGAAAGAAAGAAAGAAAGAAAGAAAGAAAGAAAGAAAGAAGGAGGGAGGGAGGGAGGGAGGGAGAGAGAGAGAGAGAGAGAGAGAGAGAGAGAGAGAGAGAGAGAGAGAGAGAGAGAGAGAGAGAGAGAGAGAGAGAGAGATTGAGAAGCTAGGAAGGAAGAAGAGCTCTAGGAAGGAAGAAAGAGAAAATGAGAGAAAGAGAAAGAAAAGGGGGGGGGAGAAAGAAGAAAATTGGACAGAAAGAAAACCAGAGAAAGAGTAAAAACAGAAGGAAAATTGAGATTGAAATAAAAAGAGAACTCGGGAGGAAAAAAATTTGAGAAGAGAGAAGGAAAATCAGAAAGAGAAAAAGAAAAAAGGAAAGAGGGAGGAAGGAAAGACCCCACCTCAGTCGTCAGAATGAGGGGTGCGTTAATACCCACTCCACACCAAGGGGGCATATTCAGGGAAAACAAATTCCCCCTTTTCTTCAGGGCTTATGGCAAGGAGAATTATGTAATTCTCCTTCCATTGCAGCCTTGTCTGTCGTCTGGAAAGGATTTTTATCCTGAGGAGGTGGCGAATTCCTGGAGGAGTCTTGGGGGAAGGAGTGTAGGTGGGGGGTTCCAACAAGCTGTCACAAAATAGAGTATAATCGCTTGTATTACAGCCCTAAGGTCTTGGGACCTGAGACGTGGGAGGGTGTGCTCTTGTAGTGTGTTCGTATTGTATCTTTGTATCTATGTGTACTGAAATGCTTGTGAGCTCGGTGTAATAGAAGAGATTGGAAGTCAGAAGACTTACGTTCAAATTTTGGCTCCACAGTTTTGTCATGTAACAGGGGGAAAAAAAGGCATTTTACCTCTCTGCGCCTCAGTTTCTCCCTCCAAAAACTGAAAATAATGATAGCTTGCTTACCTCACAGACAGTAAGGAAAGTACTTTGTAAACTCGAAGGTACTGAAGAAATGTCAGCTATTATTATTACTATTACTATTATTTTTGCCGCTGGAGTTCAGATAAAAGCAATCCTGGGACAATTCGCTATCCTACTATTATTCTGTTATAATTTTATAATTAATGTTCTGAGAATTTATTATTATTATTATTATTATTATGTTTGCGCAATGAGTTAGCTACCTCTTTCCAAAATCTAGCATATTCTAAGAAATGCCGTCATGCCTGCCCCTAATAGACGGGAAGCAGTACCTCACCTCTTAATGGTCACGGGCTAAAAAGTAGAGTAGTAAAGGGTTAATTGAGCCCAGTCTATATTACTGTGCATAGTTCCACCCCACCCCCACCCCCACGGCCATTTTGCCCAGGTAAGATGCACCCATCTCTGTTGCTGGGGAAGGCTGGAGGGAATGTCGGGCGCTTTGATTTTTTTTTTTAGGTGAAAAAAAAAAGTGGTTCTAGTCGTGGGTTGAATTTTTTCCAGATTGCCTGGCCTCGCTGTCGGGCTGCCTCCCCTCTGTGGCTGCCGCCTTATTGTGGCTCTAGAATGATGAAGGTGATTTGAAGTCACACATTCTCGGGGGCGTTTAGCGGCACATTCCTTTCCATGGAAGTGATTAGTACATGGAAAGCTTTCCTCTCCGCGTCCCACCTCCCCCCAGCCGCTCCTGCTCTGGGCTTCATGGCCGCCAGTTTCTTTTGTAAGGTTAAAACACCTTAGATACTAATTAAAACTTAGCCTTGTGGGCTGGCACCAGGGGCTAGGAAGAGAGGACCGTCGACGCTTTCCCCTCTGCAGGGGAGACCAGCGTGACCCTGCCGTGGGCAGTTAGGAGCTTTGAATCCCACATTAAAAAAAAAAATCAAGAGCGTCACTTTTGTCTTCCATTTGCGTGATGATAATCATAGCATCTCCATTTCTATTGCGCTTTGACGTTTACAATGCATTTTCTTCACTGCTACCTAGGAAGAGAGGGAATGTAAAGATTACAACCCGATTTTAGCTGAGGAGATTCAGGAGGGACATTTCCTAGGATTTCAGAAGTGACTGGGGCCTTATAGAAGATCCCACCCCAACCCCTTTATTTTACAGTCAAGGATCCGGGAGTCCTGATAGATGAAGTAATTTGCCCTTGGTGACATAGTAGGTGACAAAACCAGGATTCAAACCCACGATCTTAAACACTAAATCCAGAGCCTGTTCTAAGATTCCATATTGTGGAATCAAATTATAGCATTTGAGATGGAAGGACAACTCCTCCACTCCACTACCATCAGAGAAATACCCCTCTGCAATGTCCTGACAAGTGTGCACCCAACTTCTACTTGGTCAACTTCAGTGATGGGGAGTTCACTGCCCAAAGAGACAGTCCATTCCTCTTTGAGCAACTGTGGTTGTTAGGATCTTCACATACCCAGCACACATTTGCCTCTCTGGAACATTCTCCTCCTCCCAGTTGCTCTTATTTTGTACTCTAGGTCCAAGGAGAACAAGTGTCATTCATCTTCCACACAACAGACTTTTAGTTTTCGGAAGGAAGTGACCTTGCTCCTTTTAATTTTTTTCTTTCCAAGGCAAAACATTCCCAATTCCTTCAAACAATCCCTAAATGGTATGATTTCTAGTCCCTTCTGGAATCGCCTAATGGCTTGCTAAGGATCACAGAGCTAAGAACTAGCAGATTTTGGTCTCAAACAGGTTTGCTAAGGGCAGTCCTCATTGATAAAGATGGCCCCTTTGACTCCAGACTATGAGGGTGGGTTATCAACAATGGCCATCAGTGGTCTGGCCATGGACATCACACGGGGTATTTATCTCTCCCTCAACAACTCATTCCTATCCCCAGTGCCCTGGTGGTTGTCTCTTTTGGCTTTAATTCAGAGCCTAATCCAAGGCTCTCCCAGGTTCAAAGCTCTGGCTCCCCAAACCAGGCAGAAATTAGTAGAAATGAAGGCATACACGTCATTGGTGGCTCAATATCATAGTCCTCTCTCAGGAGAAACGGCTGTGTTTGGTTTTGCGGAAATCACATAGAGAAGTCAGGGCTTGTAGCAAAGTGAGTGCCAGAAGGATGTGAGGCTAAGGCCAGGGACATTGCTCAGCTCCTCCTACCTTGCTGGGCCAGGCAGATTCCTTAACCTGACAGAGATCCAGAAAACAAGCTCCTTTTGAATCTCTAGATGCTAATTGACTTTCAAGAACCTTCCAGGGTCAACATTGGTCTAATCCCAACACCTTGAGGGCCTGCTGGTGTCTAAAGGCATTCCTGATGTTATATATATATATATATATATATATATATATATATATATATATATATATATATATATATATATATATACATATATACCCTCTCATTCTTATTACTAGATAAACAGTAATTCAGCATTATGACCTCCTCAAAGACTGAATTAAATTCCCCTGGGGAATAAGGATATGTATGTATGTATTCATGTATGTACTTTATATATATATATATATATATATATATTTCCTCTATTCCTCTGGGTGTGTATGTGTGTGTGTGTGTGTGTGTGTGTGTGTGTGTGTGTGTGTGTGTGTGTGTAGTTTCTTTGGTCTTTCCCCGGGGGACCATCCATGGAGTTTTTCTCTGAAAATCCCTACAATGTTTTATTCCACCTTCCCATGGCACTCTCAGATTCTCTGAAGAGAATCATGACACTCCTCAGTTTTGGAGTTTTGTCCTTGCTCTTACACTTGCTATCTGTATGATTTGAGACACATCCCTGCCCCTTCTCCTTCTTGAGTTTGTTTACTCCTCATCTGTAGAATAGGGATAACAATATTTGTATTCTGTCCTACAAGTTGTTGTGAGGAAGGTAAATTATAAATCTTAAAGTCGTCTCGAAATAAAAGACAGAGATAGATAGACAGATGGGGGGAGAGGGAGAGGGAAAGAGGGAGAGAGAGAGACAGAGAGACAGACAGACAGACAGACAGACAGACAGACAGACAGGCAGACAGACAGACAGACAGAAACCATGGCCTACCTATATAGCTCAGGAAAAACATCCAAAAAATGCATTCCTATACTCTGGAGGACCAGCATCTTGACTGATACCCAGGGTATGCACTCTAGATATGGGAGACAAACATTCAGGTACTCCCTTATTTTGCCATGTGAAAATATTTTGGCTGTGTTTATGGTCAGGTTGTGGGAACAAAAATCACACCTTATATCTGATGGGGGCTCCTGTTTAAAGCGCCCTGGTAGCGACGTTGGAAAGAACTTGGAATCAGTACAGCTAGATTCCAATCTAAATTCTGTCACATACTATATATGACTTTTAAGGAAGACATTTCCCCTAAATGAGCCTCAGTTTCCTCATCTGTAAAATAGGGATACTTATACACACATATATATGTGTATATAACCTTTCCCAGATGGTCATGATGAGGAGAGCATTTTAATCAATACAGTGGGAATATGAGTTGTAGTTTTAATAGGGAAGTCCAGAAGAATCTGTATACTCCAGAGTGGCCTTGAGTCAGATGTGGACTGAGGTAGGAAGTAATTTTTCTACCACTATTGCCTCCTTCCCTTACCCTTACCCACCCCTTGCCACCTATCCCAAATACTGTGTCAAGCTAGGCCAGTCCCCCTGTGTCTCTGAGCATCCTGTTTGGTAAGTGAAAGGGCAAATGCAGCTTAGCTCTGATGGTGGCTTGGAGTTTGGGGGCTTTGAAAAATTCAACTCCTCTTTTGACCTTGGTTAGGCTGAGGGTTAAGAGGATACATTCAGTGACAGGAGCCATAACTTTCTATTTGTAGGATGCCACAGCTTTTGGAGGGTGCAAGGAGGAGGGGTCACCAAGCCATTTAAGAGCCAATTGTAAGTTGTCACTCAGGCAAGAACAAACAAAAGCACCACACACCAATGATACTGATCATCAGCCTGACAGGCCAATCTTAGAGCTGGAAGAAATCTTAGAATACAAAATTCTTTATTCTAGAACAGTGATTAGAGGGTGTTAGAATGTTAAAGGTACCACAGAATAAATAAGGTTAGGGCACACAGATATACAACATTAGAATCTGTTCCAGTTACAGATGTGGAAATAACATCAACAAGGAGGAAAACCTAAATTACATATATTTTATGGTCATTTTAGTAGGGGAAAAAGTGTTTTAAAAAGTTTATTCAGGAAATAGAGGAAGTTAAGTGGTAGACATTTGCCATCTCATCAGCCAGTTGGTGATCTCCATTCCTGTCATAAATGTCTTGTGTCATTTGATGCCAAAACCAACATGATTTTGTTCCCCAGTGGCCTATATGGTTTTTTTTTTTTGCAGTAAATGTTTATTTGTTAATAATATACTTTAAACAGCCCAGCCTTGACCTCAAGTCTCTTGAAGCATCCATCTTCCCCTAGAAAAATCTTTCAAAGTTTGTGTAATTTTTTAGGAGAAGGTGTAATTGATGGGACAGTGAAGGGTCCTGTGTTTGCTTTAACTACTGCAGCTGCGTGGATTAGCTGTTTATAAGGGCCCACTGTGCTGTGAAAAGTAACTTTCTTAGATTTCAAGCCCGGTTGACAGCACTTCCTCAGGGTTCTTTACATTTGCTAGGTCTGATCAGTAAAAATAAATTTTTGTGCCGGCTCTTCCTTTGGTCCTTCCTTTCGAAATATTGTATCAGTTTCTATGGAGCTTCCTGATTTTACAATAATTCTCTGTTTATTAGCCTTCGGTCATTAGCCAAGAAGGGCAGCAGTACTGGGCTGACTAGGTGATTCCTGATGGTGATTAAAAGTTTAGATCAAATATTTTTTCTAAATTCATGGTCCAAAATTGAAACCAAAAAATCACATACAATGATAGACACATAGCATGTTAGGGCAGGAATGGACGATAGAACAAATTATAGCAGAACAAAGAGTGCAAACTGCTAATGTTTAAAAGGACTTTAGAACACAATATACTATAGCACATAGAGTATTAGAATTAGAAAGATCCTTAGAACACAAAATGTTAACCAGAAGGAACCTTAGGACAAAGGATGTTAGAACATAGAATAGGGACTTAGAAAACTTTAAAAAAAAAATCTTAGTTGATGGGGCATTACATAGTTCACAGAGCTGGAAGGGACCTTTAAAAATAAATTGTTGGAATTAGAAGGGAACTTAAAATGTGAATTCTTAGATCATAGAAGTTTGAAGGTCAGAGCTGAAAAGGCCCTTAAAATATGGATCACTAAATTTCTGAACTGAAAGGGAACTTAGCAATCACCCAGTCCACCCTAACCCTTTCATTTTAGAAGGAAGGCAACAGAATCCTAGAGTGAGAAAGGGATTTGCTTTATGATCACAGGGCCAGTTTTAGCAGAATTGCTCCTGAAACAGGCATTGCTCTGTATTTTAATGCACTTTATGCTAATGCTCATATAAGGAGTTCCGTGGCCTGCACCAGGACTAAGAAGGAAGAACAATGAATTTTCAGAAAGGTGTTTCTGAAAAGAAAGTCAGATGTCTGGAATTTGGCCTCCTGAAACAACAGTGACATTTGACCATTCTGACAAAGAGGGTTTGTGAAGGTACTTGGGAGATGCTGAGAGCAGAGGTGATGAGCCGCTAAGCAGTGCCGCCCCCCTGGTAATCACAGTCCACTGCTCTGCTGACTTTGTGTTCAAGCTTCAGTTTGTAGCAGTCCAACCCCAACATGGGCCAGGCCTTTCCCGCCTTTAAGGGTTTTTGCCTTGAAAATCGATAGACTGAAATTTGTGCCACAAGACTGTAGCTGGAGCAATGACTGGGAGTGGGTGAGGGGCAGGAGGAGGAGGAAGAGCAAAAGCTCTCATAGGACATGTTGCTGGGTGTTGCAGTTTTTCCCTCCCTGCACAGTATTTCAGCTGTGACTCTAGGGCTGTCACGTGGTTTAGTGATTGCCATAGTTACTCTGGCCAGGGCATAAATGCTGTGGGAGCCACAAGGGGCCATGTAGATGCTGGAAGGAACTCAGTCCCAACCTTATAAGCTGCTTTGGGGGTGGGGGGGTGGGGACAGATTGCCTGGCCTTCCTGAGAGAAAGAAAACAATTGTTTATGGACACACTGATTCATAGAATTTTAGAGCTGGAAAGGACTTTACATAGACTGACAAAATGTAGAGTATTAGCAGTGGGAAAGAACTTAGAACATAGTGTGTTAAAGGGTTAGAAGAGACCTGAGGACAGAGAAATGCTAAAACATGGAATGTAGAATGTTAGAGGAGAACACAAGAGTTTAGAATATAGACCAGAGAATGCCAGGACTGAAAGAGTCCTGAAAACTCAAATCTTCCAACACTTTCATTTTGCAGAGGAGGAAGAAGCTATGCAATATAGCTTATCCAATCCAGAACTAAACTACAAGTTCAAGGATACTTTTTTTTTTTACTTAAAAAGGGATCAACAGACAGATCTAGATATAATTCTGAGTGATGCTCACTCAATTCATTCAATAACCATTTATTAAGTGCCTAATTATTTAATTGCTCTTAGATAAATGTGTATATATTTATTTCTATTTATGTGTTATCTACATATATATTTATCTACATATGTTTATAACTACACATATTTATATACATAAATATTTATGTTATCTACATAAATTTATGTACATATACACATACATATGTATATATTGTATATACATATATTTATGT
>NC_077227.1:436438640-436451140 GCF_027887165.1 Monodelphis domestica
TACTGATCACAGTTTCTGGCACATAGTAGCCACTTAATAAATACTAATTTCCTTCCCTTCTCCAGCCCAAGGTCATTGGGATTACCCTCCTCACAACATTCATTTGTGAACTATTTTTTGACTGTCCAGCTGAAGATAAAAATGATAAAGAGATTTTGATCTTCATCAAAGGGGATATATTGTCCAAAATATAGTAGGTGATAGTCATGTGAGACAAGGAAGTATTAAAGGAATTGGCCAATGTTTGGTCTCCAGAAATGACTTAGAAGGGGCATCCTGTAGACATGTATTTGAAGGACTTGCATTTAAAAAAAAAAGTAATTAAATGCCTTGTTTAACCCCAGATAGCAGAACCAGTAGCACTGGATAGACTTGCAGAAAGGCAGAGTTTAGGTCAACATAAGAAAAATCTTCCTAACAATGATTAGTTTCTCAAAGGTAATAGGCTGCCTCTGGAGACTCTATCACAGGAGATTTTGACAACTTCTTGTAAGGATTATTTATTGCAATAGAAATTCATGTTCAGATAGCCTTTGGACTAAATGCCCTCCAAGAGTCCTAATTCTTAGATTCTATGATTTTGTAAACTAGACTTACTGGATCTAACCCAACCACAAGCCCAGAACCCAATTATGTAGAGGATGGTGTTATTGTGGGGGTGGGGTGGGGTGGGATCTAAGGAACGGAAAGGGCATTGGATTTGAATCATATGATCTAGGTGTGAATATTGACCCCATCGCCTATGTAACTTTTGGCAAGTCACTTAACCTCTCTAGAGTTCCACATTTCCTCTTCTGTAAACTGAGTGTTGGACTAGATGTTATTCAATATCCCTTTCAATTCCAAGTCTGTGCAGTTCTTTTTCTACTCTGAACTTCATTGCTTTCATCTATAAAACAGAGATTTGAGTTAGATAACTAAGATTCTTTCCAGCTCTCATTATGTAATCCCACAAACCCTAAGTTTCCTCTTCTTGTGAAGGCTTCTTACATGTGTATTCAGCCTAACTTTGTTGATGATGGATAGTATTATTTAAAAATAGACCTTGCAGACATGAATGTCAATCTTAAGGATACCAAGGATTTAACTAAGGAAAAAATAATGATTTCTTCTTATCATCACCTCTTTATATTGGTTTTGTTTACTGATGGTATTAAATTAACAATTTGCATTCAACTAAAAGGAGGGCTTGAGGGCAGCTGGACTTCTGGGTCTGAAAGGATAGATTTCTGTGCCATTTACATGTTGTTTTTGTTGGAGGGAGATGACTGAAGTTGGAATGGGAATCCAAACAAATGCGCAGCTTCATTGATTGGCATTCCACTCTCCTTGCATAAACAATTTAGAAATTGACTTTCAGAGGCTTTAATTTAAAAAAATAGTTTGAGAGGACAACTTTTTTTGAAGAGGTCTTCTCTATTATTTCAGTAGCTAAAAAGAAACATGAGTTGAACATATTTGGAGTCATTTCCATCCCAAATGTTCCTTTGGTCTATTTGCGCCCAACCTATGATGTAGCCTTCCTAAGCATGTATTGATCTTAGCAACCACAGTCAGACACACAGTACACTGACCCCAGCATAATGATGTCATTTTGGTTATTTTTGAGTATGAAGGGCAACAGCTCCCATATCCCAATATAAGCTGAATATCTGATGCCTATGTCAAACCAAATGCATGTTCATGTGACCTGGAGCTTGGGGACCTTTGCACGTCCCAGCATGGATGATGTCATCTTCTGTAAACACAGCTCCCATGTCTATCCAGAAGTATTGAACTCACAGGCAATCCTCTATTCTTGAGCTTTGTAGTTATGGAATTATAAAACCATAGATTAAGAACTGTATGGGACTTTAGAAACCAGAATCCAGTGGTCTCACTTTATAGATGAGAAACTGAGAACCATGGAACCCAAAAGGAGTTTGGGACTGTGAACAAGGAATCAGTGAGAGGAAACTTTGCTTACCAAATTTATTGAACAGTTTTAGCATTTGCTATTTCAAGTGTCTGAACCAGCTGGCACTTATAGTCGGGACTATATCATAATTTAATGAAATCTTAATAAACCTTTAAACCAGAGAAGTCTTTAAACTACTCAGAAAGAGCTGTTTGAACTGTTGTATCTGCCTGCCTATAAAAGATGGATGGTATTACCATTCACCTAGGGACTATCTTCGGTAATAAATTTGGATGAGATTCCATCCACTTTTCTTATCTATTCTTTTTATATGGCATGCTGCAGGTGTGGGAGGGGGAGTTTTAAGGGGGAAGTGGTGGTGGGGGGAGTGAACTTTATTGGATTGGAGTTTTCTATTTTATTCTATCAGCAATTTACCATGGTGACATATCAGTGTGTCTGATTGTTCACTTTCCTGCCTGCAACAAAATGAGCATTAGTATGATAAAAGGAGATGATTATTTTAACAGTCTTTTAGTGGACTGGATGCATTTGGAGTACTTGTACGGGGGATTTTCCCAGACAAGTTGGAACCCCAAAGCCAATCCTTTGCACTTATGTAATAGAACTACGGCCAAGTGCTGGCACAGAGGCAAGCAGGTAGGTAAATGGAGTATTGGATAGAATGATGGGCTCAGAAAGACAATTCAAATTCAGACATTCACTACTGTGTGACCCTGGAGAGGTCAATTAACCTCTGTCTGCCTCAGTTTCCAGTAATATAGGGATGATAATAACACCCACTTCCCCATGTTTTTGTGAAGATAAAGTGAAATAACATTTATAAAGTGCTTAGCACAGTGTCTGGCAGGTAGTAGGTACTTAATAAACATTTGTCTCCTTTCTGTCACAGCAATATGTTTGTGGGTGAGCTTGGTCTGATTTTTCAAAGTATTTTTTATGTTGCTGATTTTCCAATATTTGACAACTGAGTTAGATCTTAAGGTAGAAGATGAACTTCAACAGGTAATTTTGGGAATTGGGAAGGAAGGATTGTTCCAGGCATAGGGGACTGATTGATGTAAGCAAAGGCACCAGTGGAGAAGAGGGCAGAAAGTGAATAGAGGCTGAAATAGTCCAGCTTAGCTGGAAATTAAAATATGTGAAGAGTAAGATTTTATGCAATAGAATGGATGGACGGGTGGGAGCTTTATTAAGCATCAGGATTAGGTGTTGATATACATATAGTGGCAATAGGGAACTATAGACGATAGGTTTTTTGTATAGATGAGTGGAATAATTGTAGCACATGTGGTTGGTTTCTTGGGAAGAGAATAGATTGGAGGGAGGAAGACTAGTTAGGAGGCTATTATAATAGTCCAAGTGAGAAGAGAAGAGGCCCTGTACTAGGGCGGCTTCAGTAAAAGGAGAACTGGAAGCTAAATGTGAAGGATATTTTAGAGAAAGAAATGACATGTCTTAGTTATTGATTGTATATCTGGGGTGGGAAATGGGGAAAAAGCTGAAAAATCACTCCAAGGAGAAAAGACAAACACTGGGAAGAATAGAAAGTACTGTTAAGAGAAATGGACAAGGAGAAATAAGGACAAATTTAGGTGAGTTAATGGAGAGTTATCCTCCTAGTTCTATATAGAATTTGGATCCCTCAGTTCACATTTGGACCCTACAACGTACTCTATAGGCAGCATTTGCTCAAAACCATAGTTCATGAGCCCCCATTCATATGTATTCTTTTACTAGTCAATTAATCAGTTGGTAGATCAATTAATCAGCCAATACATATTTATAAAGATTTTACTATGCACCAACTCCTGACTGAAGCACTGGGACACAAAGAAAAAAATAAATAAATGAACAAACAAAAATAATCCCTTCTTACTTTCTAATGGGGGATACAATATGTACATAAATTGGTACTTACAAGATATGGAAGGTGTAGATGGACCTTAAAGAGAAAGGCACTAGCAGCTAAGAAGTCTGTAAGGCACCTTCAGCAGAAGATAAGGTTTCAAATTAGTCTTGAAGGATGTCAAGAATTCTAAGAGGCAGAGAAAAGAAAAGAGGGTCTTTCTGGGATGGAGGGTTGCCAGTACAAAGGTATGGAGGTGGGGGATGGAGTACAGTATATAAGAAAGAGCAAATAGGTCAGTTGCATATATATATATACATTGTGTGTGTGTGTGTGTGTGTGTGTGTGTGTGTTGATTATAAAATGTGTGGTGGGGACTAATGTTTAAGACTGGAAAGATAGGAAGGGCCAAGTGGTGAAGAGCTTGAAATGTTGAGCAGAGTTTTATATTTGACCCTAGAGGTTATGTTGAGGCTTTAGAGTTTACATACCAAGATGACACTGGTATCCTGGCTGTTTCATGAGCAAGAATCTTCATCTCTTAGGTCTGGGACTTTTCTCTGGCTGCCACCCCCCACCCCCTCCCCAGCAACTACCTCCTATGCTTGGAAAGCTTTCCTTTTTTCATTCCAACTTCTGACCTCCCTGGTTTCTTTTAAATCCCAACTAAAATCTCACCTTCTCCTGAAAGCCTTCCCCCAACCCATCTTAATTCCAGCATTTTCAGTCTTTTAATTATTTCCTATTTATCCTGTTCATAGCTCATTTTGTATATATTTTATTGCATGTAATCTCCCCTATTAAATTGTATGTTCCTTGAGAAGAAGGACTGTTTTTTGCCTCTTTTGGTATTTCTAGAACTTAGCACAATATCTGGCATATGGTATGTGTTTATTGTTCTTCACTCCTTTCAGTTTTGTTTGAATTTTTATTATCCCATTCGGGTTTTCTTGGCAAAATACTGGAGTAGCTTTCTATTTCCTTCTCTGGATCATTTTACAAATGAGGAAACTGGGGGAAACAGAGTTAAGTGACTTTCCCAGGGTCACATCGCTAGTAAGTGTTTGAGGTCAGATTCGAACTCATGAAGTTGAGACTTTGTGACTCCAAGTCCAACAGTCTACTCAGTGTGTCATCAAGCTTTGTAGATGTATTAGGTGTTTAATCAATATTTGTTGAATGAACGAATGAATGAAAGGATAACTAAATTTTGAATGTAGGGAGAAATCTGTGACACAATTAGAGGTATACTTCCAGAAAATCAATTTAGCAGAGGAGTGGGAGGTAGATGAAGAGAGAGATTTGAGGAAAAAAATATCATTCAGGAGACTATTGAAAAATTTGAGGTGAAAGATGATGAGGATCTGAGCTAGTGTTGGCTGTGTGAGTGTAGAGAAAGGACATCTGAGAGATGTTGTGGAGAAAGAAATGGGAGGATTTGCCAACTGATTAGATTTATAGGGTGAGAGAGAAGAAAGAATGAAGAATGACACTGAAATTTCAAATTTGGATGACTGGAAGGATAGTAATGCCCCAGGCAGCAATAAGGAAGTTCAGAAGAAGGATGGGTTTAGGTCAGCCAAGAACACAATTAGTTCAAAGTAAAAGCATTTACTGAATAGTATAGTTGGACAAAGAGCAATAGGGCATTTCCCCCATAAAACCTGGGCACTCTTTCTCTTGAGTACCCACATTTGAGGAGTGGGAAGAGGAGATACAACAAAAAAGAAGGGAAACCATATGGCTGGAGCACACATGGAGAAAAGTCATGAGTGTGCCCTAGCTGTACAAATAACTGACTTTGGCTCTCCCCATTGATATTTTGTATATTTGGAGCACAGGAGCATGGGAAGCGTCCTCTAATGCTACTTTTCTTACTATGCTATTTACATTGAATAAATTGCTTTCCCTAATAGTCAACGGAAACACATTAGGGAAGGTTCATGAGTTATAATTTTGAATAGATCTGGACCCAGGGAAGAGCATGAACTTTACAGTAGTTTGTATGTGGTGAAGCAGGGGGAAGGGAATCCAGGGGTGAGACAGAGTTTGGATTATATTTTATTATATCTTTAGTGGGACTTCAGTCCTTATTGATTAAATTTAACTTATGAAAGAATTGAATTCAAAAATGTGAATCAACAAGAAATTTATTAGGTATTTACTGTGTATAAGCCATAGGGCTTTGAGTCTCATGTATTATCAAAGAGATGGACATTGGAGAGCTCCTTCCAGATCCTTCATTTAAGAGGGGCACAGAAGGCAGCCAGCTCCTCCTTTCCCACCTAGCTACTGTCCTCTGGACTTCATCATAGTCCCGAGCTCCCCCATTCCCCACCTGCTTTGTAGCTTCCTTTTCTCCCCAATTGACTATGGGCTACTTGAGAGCAGGGACTGGTTTTTATTTTCTTTCTATTCTTAGCACTTATGCCTGACATAAGTTGTTTTTCAGTTGTTTTAGTTCTATCTGACTCTTCAAAGCTCCATGTGGGGTTTTCTTGGCAAAGATACTACAATGGTTTGCCATTGCCTTCTCCAGCTCATTTTCCAGATAAGGAAACTGAGAAAAACAGTGTTAAGTGACTAGCCCAGGGTCACACAGCTAGTTAAGTGCCTGTAATCTCTAAAGACCTTTCTGCTTTAAGTTCTTGATAAAATTAAAAGACTGTTAGATTGGAAGTCAGAGGGCCTGGATTCAAATCTTTGTACATTTGAGTTAAACCTGAATTTCTGAATCTATATTTTCTGCAATACTGGAAATAGATAGTGCTTTGTGGCATTTCTCATTTGCCCTTGTAATAAGATTTGGAACTGGGATGACCAGACATTAAATAGGAGTCATCAGTTGGTTAGACATCATCTTGGAAGGAGGTCTCTGGGAGAGTACCCTCTGGGTATGTGCTTGGCTCCAAGCTGTTTAAAATTTTTATAAATCACTTAAATACATAGATGAATTGCATGCACATCACATTTGCAGTGACACAAAGCTGCAAGTTAAAATACTGTGTTCAGGATTCAAAATGATTTTGACTGACTATCTACAACATTGAGTCAAATCTATTAAGATGAAATTTATAGGGATAAATGTAAAGGCTTATATATGGGCTAAAAAAATCAATATTAAAATTATGAGATGGGGAGGTATGGCTAGGCAGCTGTTTTCCTGAAAAAGATCTAGGGATTTTAATGAACTTATAAGTTCAAATGAGTCAGCTATACAAAGATAACAGTCAGAAAAACTGGGAAGGGAAAAAAAGAGAAGGGAAGAAGCCTTTTCTAAATGCTATGTGCCAGGAACTGTGCCAAGTATTTTAGAATTTTCTCTCCCATGAGACTCAAAACCACATTGTAAGTTAGATACTATTGTCTCCATTACAGTTGAGAAAACTGAGACAGAGATAAGTTAAATGACTTGCCTAGGGTCACACAGCTAAGTCTGTTAGATTGAGGCCATATTTGAACGTGGATCTCCTGGCTCAGTTCTCTATAGACTGTGCTACCTAGCTGCTTCAACTCTAGGCTGCTTTAAGAAAGGCCAGTTTCATATATTAGGGAGCTGCTCATCCAACTGTATTCTGCCTCACTTCTAACTCTATCTTAAGTATTATGCTATATTCTGGGTGCCATGTTTTAGGAGAGAGACTGGTAAACTGGAGAGTATGTAGAGGACCACCAGAATTCTAACAGATTTCATGTTCATACCAAATGAACACCAGTTGAAGGATCTGAGAATATTTAGCTTAAAGAAGTTAAAACTTAGGGGGAAGGGACATACTATCTGTGTTGAAGTATTTGAAAGGTTATCATGTAAAAGAGAGTTCGGATTTGCTTTCCTTAGTCCCAGAGGAAACTATTTCATTTCCCTCTTGGCTGTGCTTCTGACTAAGATACTGTCACCATGACTCAATTGTCTTTTCACTTCAGAATTTACCGCAGAGCCTAGGATCTTCCTACTTTGATCTTCTCATTCTTCCACCATGCTGGCACCCTTCTTCAATTGATGAGTTCCTTCTGAGAGGCATGTGTTGCTAACATGTCTCCTCTTCAGCTCTCTTTTAAGTCTTGTCTTTCCCCCTTAGAGTATAAGCTCCTTGAAGGTAGAGTTGTTTTCTTTTCCCTTATATTTGAATTCCCAGCACTTAGTACAATGCCTGGTACATAGTAAATACTAATAAATGTTTGTTACTTCATCAACCCAGAGGGAAGAACAAGGAGCAATGAATAGAACCTACAAAGAAGCAAATTTAGGCTTAATGTTAGGAAAGATTCCCTAATAATCAGAGCTACTTAAAAATGGAAAGAATTATTTCAGGAAGTAGCAGTTCTCCTTCACTTTAGGTCTTCAAGCAAAGGTTGGATCACCACCTTTCAGGTATGATTTAGGAAAGATTCTTGGTTGCTAGCAATAGGTTGGATTATGTTATTTCTGGCATGCATCCCACCTCATTCTAAGATTATAATTCTTAAATCCTTCAAAAGCTGAATTTTTTTTCTTGTTTGGTCAAACCAAATTCTACACCATCCTTTCACAGACCTGGGAAAGTCTACTGCCAGTTCATGCTTGGCAGGCAAGATGGTCAACATGATCTTAATGGTTCCCAAAGGATTTTGCTCATCCTTTGACAGAACAATCCCAGCCCAGCTTTGTATAACTCTCAGGATGTAATAACATCTATTCTTCTTAACTAAATATATTAAGTTTTGCTTCTGGCATGGAAAATAAAGTAAAAACTGAAAGATACAATTGTTATAGTGAGTCACAAGCTGTGTCTTTGCTCTTCCATCATCTGAGATAATGAAATAAAATAAGTAATAGGCCTGCTGCCTCTGATGGTGATTTCCAGTGTCAGCCGAGTGTGGGGAAGGTGAAAAGAGCCAGGCAGGGTGCTGGGAACTTCTCTGCAGTTTGGACTCCTCTCAGAATAATTTCCCATCCCTCTGATGAATCCTGAATTGCCTTCCATCATCTGTGACCAGTCTTAGGACAAGGGCAGCCAAAGGTTGTTGTCAAGGAGAGGAACCATGTTTAAGAAGTCAGAAGCATGCTCAAGTTGGAAAGGATAATGCTCTGAGTGAGGAAGGACATGGATTCAAATCCTGGCTCCCAAACTAATTTGTTTTGTGACTGTGGACAATCCAGTTTAGCTTTCTGAGCCTCAGTTTTCTTAGTATCAAAATCCTTGTACGGCTTACTTCATGGAGTTGTTATGAGGATTGCTTTGTAAACCTTAAAACAACATAGAAATATGAGTTATTTTAGGATTATTATTAAAATCCTCATCTCTTTCAATGGAGTTCAGGTAAATATGGTCCTCAGAGAAGTTGCTATCCTGCTATTATTCATATGGTTATTATTCTACAGACTATTGCACAGGTGGTCAAAATACCTGATTTTTGTATTTGAATACAAATACCAAAATGTTAGCTCATCTTCCTGTGATTGCCTTGTACTGCCTGGCTAATTACTTGTGAAAAGATATTGAGGATACCTTTGATACAGAACCAGATGAAGCTCTAGTCTGTAACTGGTGAGGTAGGATTCCATCATTGTTAGGATATAATCCAGAGCATAATGAAAGTACTCATGTCTTTGTCCATTTCATGATCCCACTTTAGTGATCCATGCCATCCGTGCTGAAGGATTTGCACAGGGTAGGGTTTTGGTATTACAGATTTATTCTACTACATCTTGTCCTCTTGTGGCTCTAGAATCTGAAGAAGCATCACACACTCCACTATCCTCCATGCCCACTTGATCATCTTGATGCTTTTGATAAGGGTCAGACTGCAACCCTTTACCTCCTCTTGTCTAATTCTTTTACTTTTGGTAGAAGTTGCATTATACTGCCTAGGGAGATAGCCCAATGAATGAGCCCAATTTATCCCCATTTCAGGGTCTCTGCCCAGTCTTCCTGGCCACTATCATAGTCTTGGGGCACAGAGATCTTTGCCCCTACAAGTGAAGGTAGACCACTGGAAAGCCTTGGATGAGAGGACAAGTGGGTAGGCAGAGAGACAGCAGCAGCAGCTTCTGAGGAAGCGAATCCCAATTGCTTTGCCATGCCTAAAAGCCCATCTCACGTTTTTCTTGAGTTAAGAATGAGAGAGCCATGTCAGATACATGTTCTAACTTCAACCTGACTCCTGAAGTGTTCCAGTCTTTGAATGGATCTGTCATTCCATTGAGCATCCATGCCACAGACCACTATCATGTTTTCCTCATCTGAAGGGGGCCAGTATCTCTCAACATCACTCCTTACTCCAAAGGCTCCCTGCCTAGGGGAAGTGGGGAGTTAATGTGTATTTCCATTTGGCATTTTGCACCTCCCAACTAGGAAGTGAAACGATTATTGCAGGAACTGGGGGAGGGAGGGAGGGAAGAATGGGTAGTCTGGCTTTGTCTCTGAGCCATGTGAGTGGAAGTCAGAGATCTCTTCAGGGATTCATCCTTCCACAGGTGTGTGTGTGGTATCATAAACAAGATGGAAAGGACAAGCTACATCTGTCTGTTTGCAATAAAAAAAACCCTTAAGAACAGGCAAGATGGCGTAGAGAAGCCACATCTGTCGCAGCAGGACGAGCCTACGCCAGGAGTCTTTATTTGTTTTTGTTTGTGTAACTGAGAGGCAGGCATGGCGGGCTTGTTATTGCCATACATTTATGGGATGCCAGAGAAATGCTCAGGCAGTGCCTCCGTTACCTAAAGACTCAGACACAGCCCCCATCCCCACAGGCTGACAGCCCGAAGCAAGGCAAGAGGTGGGCATGGGTACTGGGGAGCAGCAGCTTGATCTTCATAGCCTGGGGCTCATTTCTTCTGTGCTAGAGTGAGATGCTTTGGGCCCACTCTGATTGGTTTTGTTGCTGTAGTTCAAAAATGCAAGTCTTTTGTTTTTAAGCCATCCTCAATAAAGCTCAGATTCATGGAAATAAATCCAGGTATGGAAATGGGCAAACAAAAGCTTTTGCAGGGTGGTCAGCTTATCCTTTCCCTCTGTGGCCTGTGAACAGAAATGCTTAGGCACATTAAGGCAGGTTCAGAACAGTGGACTAAACTGTATTTTCAGAGACCCGGCCCCTTTTACAGTCAGTATTCTGTTACTGCCTTTGGCAAGGACAATGCAGGAACTAGAGGGCCCTGTCTTCCCCAGCAATGGCAACTCGCTTCTTTGCAATTCTCCAGCTAGCTGCACTCCAGTCCTGTAACCCAACTATGCAATGCTTTCTATCCCCCATTGCCCATACTCCCAGACAAACAAATGGCTGCAAGACCTGAGGGTTTTCCATAGTTGCCCACAATCCATTTTGTTTACTCAAACTGCCCACTCTGCTAGGAATCAAGAGATCCCCATTGAATCCTTACTCTTCCATTAATTTCCTACTCACCTTAGGTACCATCACAATCACAACTTCTTATCTCTCCAGTTGTCCTTCCTCAAATGGTGTGCCTACCTCATGTCTCCCCACTCTAGTCTATTCTACACACTATTGCCAAAGTAATTTTCTTTAAATGTGGGTCCGTCCATGGGATTTCCCTAATCAACCAGTTTTAGTGATTTCTAGTTGCCTCAAGGATAAGCTATAAAGTCCTTTTAACTTTTGAAACCTTTCACAATTAGGCCTAAAGCTATCTTTTAGCCTGGTTGGACTTTGTCCCCTTCTCATATTTTAGGAGGAAACTAAAGTGGCCTTCTTTCTGTTCTTTATGCATGGCCCTCAGTTTCCCGTCTCTGGATTTTTGTGCTGGTCATCCCACACATCTGGAAGTCATTCTTTCTTTACATAGGTCTCAGAATTCCTCTCTCTCTTTAAGACACAGCTCATGAAACATTTTCTGGGGGCAGTGTATTGAGAGTCAGACGTAGAGATGGGAGGTCCTGGGTTCAAATCTGAACTCAGACACTTCTGTGTGACCTTGGACAAATCACTTAACCCCCATTTCCTAGATCTTATCATTCTTCTGCCTTGGAACCAATACATAGTATTGATTCTAAGACAGAAGGTAAGGGTTTAAAAAAAAAGAAAAGAAACATTTTCTGTGTGAAGCCTTTCCTGATCCCTTTAGCCACTAATTCTTTCTCTCCCATATTATCTTGTATTTAATTATTTTGCATGTATTTTTATTGATTGACAATATATTATGCTATGTGTATTTTAGATATACACATCCCTTCCATTTAAAGGTAAGCTCTTTGTGAGGGAGAATTATTTCATTTATTATATTTATGTCTTTAATGGCCAAGACAGTGTCTGTCAAATAACAGGTACATAATAAATATTGTTGGTCAGTTGATTACTTGTTTCAACCATTTATATTTCCTGGCAAAATGAAGGTTCCTTAAAGTTGGGAATTATTTTGTTTTTGTATGCCAAGAATCTAGCATAGCACCTGGAACAAAATAAAAGCTTAATAAATACTTTTTGAATTAAATTGAATTATATAACATTGGACAAATCACATCACTTCTCCTAATCTGATTTCCTCATCTGCAAAATGAAGGACTTGTTCTACATGTTCCCTCTAGCTCTAATATTCTATGAATCTTAATGATTGCACGTTTCTAGTGCTTATCACAGTGCTTGGCAAATAGTAGGTGCTTTATAAATGTTTATTGGCCAACTGACTGATTTCTAGGCCATGCTCCTTTTAAGTATGGCCTTGATGATAGTTTATCAGTCACTTAAGGACTAGATTTGCTCATCAGATGAGTTGCAGAATTATGGGTTCTTTCT
>NC_077227.1:436456140-436498640 GCF_027887165.1 Monodelphis domestica
CAACCATTCTGGAGGGCAATTTGGAACTATGCACAAAGGGCAATAAAAGACTTTCTAACCTTTGATCCAGCCTTAGCACTGCTGGGTTTGTACCCCAAAGAGATAATAAAGAAAAAGAGTTGTACAAGAATATTCATAGCTGCACTCTTTGTGGTGGCCAAAAATTGGAAAACGAGGGGATGCCCATCAATTGGGGAATGGCTGAACAAATTGTGGTATATGTTGGTGATGGAATACTATTGTGCTCAAAGGAATAATAAAGTAGAGGAATTCCATGGAGACTGGAACAACCTCCAGGAAGTGATGCAGAGCGAAAGGAGCAGAACCAGGAAAACATTGTACACAGAGACTGATACACTGTGGTACAATCGAAGGTAATGGACTTCTCCATTGGTGTCAATGCAATGTCCCTGAACAATCTGCAGGGATCTAAAAAATACTATCCACATGCAGAGGATAAATTGTGGGAGTAAAAACAAGGAGGAAAAGCAACTGCCTGACTACAGGGGTGGAGATGATAGGACTGAGGAGAGACTCTAAATGAACACTGTAATGCAAATACCAACAACATGGAAATGGGTTAGAAACAGGAACACATGTGATAACCAGTGGAATCGTGAGTCGGCTATAGAAGAGGGCAGGGTGGTGGGAGGGGAGAGGAGGGGGGGAGAGGAAAAGAAAATGATCTTTGTTTCCAGTGAATAATGTTTGGAAATGACCAAATAAAATAATGTTTAAAAAAATACCTAAATAATAACAAAATAGTTTATATGACTTACCTAAGGACTCACAGCTAGTCAGTGGTAGAACTAATTATGTGATATATTGGGGAAAAAAAGTACTGGATTTCAAGAGGTTCTGAGAGCTAGATTTGGAGTGCGAGGAACTGAGTGATTGAAATCTTAGCTTTGTCAATAGTGACCTTGATTAAATCCTTTCCTCAGTATGTATGAAGGACTCAGTATGTCCTACTATAAACTGACAGGTTCAACTAGATGATTCTTTAGGTACTTTCCAGCTTTAAACCCTTTGACCTAATAAATTCTGATTCAGGGTCATTCTCATCCAACCTATAATCAATCCTGGTATTCCCAGACTAAAATCCAGATCTCCTGACACTTAGATGAGTATTCATCCTATTATCTTGGCCCTGGAAAAGATGAGATTCCATCAAGGAAATAAAGAAGTTTCCTTTCTCTCTTCCCTGGGTCCCCACCTGAAGCCTACACTTGGTGAGAAGGGCACGTTGATTTAGGAAGATTTTGTTTCCTGTGATTAATTTCCTAGAGATCATTTAAGGTGAGATCCAGGCATATATTTTCTTTTGCGGCCCAACTGATCTGACCTCTTGCTAATTTTGCCTACAATTAGTTTGGTGTAATTACCGCCACTTACAATTCAGTCTGCTTTCACTAAAAAAAATTATTGTTCACGGGGTCATAAAACTCTTTAAAAATTGCTTAATGAAAAATGGAGCCCTGGGAATGTCGCACAAGATAAGGCTGGTCATTAAACACAAGGAGCTAGTGAGCACACAGGCACAGGGGACTTTGTACCTACCATAAGCTCCTGGGCTGTTGATGGCTTCTGCTTTAAGGAGATCTCTTCCTTAGGCGTGTGCAACTTCATCAGTGGGCAGCACCATCATTCTCATTCCACTGGGATCTCTGAATAATCATTCAGCCAAATTACTACTTAAAGCTTTACTTGCCTTATACCCATTGCTGCCCCAACTTCTGTTTTGAGCCTTACTATAAAAACTGACTGAGGTATTTTACCAAAAAGTCTTCTAATTAGCTTGGCTTGCTTCCTACAAGGTGCATGTGACAAAAATAATGTCCACATACAAACATAATTCTGCCTCTGCTTTTTGTTTTTATAATGAACAAAAAAATTTTGGTTCCACTCAGGGAAGATACTCCCAGTTTACATTTTGACAGCAACTTTAACTCTGAACCCACGGAGCCCCCAACCTCATATTTGTCACCATTCCTATATTCAGCATTTTCTTTTTTCTTTTTTTCAAAACCCTTACCTTCTGTCTTATAACCAACAAAGTGGAAGAGCAAGTAAGTGCTAGGCAATGAGGATTAAGTGACTTGCCCAGGGTCATACAGCTAGAACGTATCTAAGGCCAAATTTGAACCCAGGCCTTTCTGACTCTAGGCTTAGCTGTCAATTCACTGCATTTCAATGTGATTGGATCCCTTTTTATGTTTTATATATATATATATATATATATATATATATATATAATATTTTGAGAAGGGGATCATAGGCTTCAGAAGACTTCTAAAGGAGTCCATGTCATAAAAAGGTTAAAATTTGCTAGTCTGAAGCCTTTGGGGAAGAAATTAGTGCCTTGGAGAAGCTCAGTTAGTATGTAAAAAAAAGGACTTGAAAGAAACTTATGGAGTTGGAGAAACCATTATGGAGGACCTAATACTTACAGTCACTGTTATTGATGTGTGAATGCCAAGTTTTCATAATGATCAGTGCAATCTTCTTCAAGGCTTAGGATGGCAAAGAGTCTTAAATCATCCTCTTAAACCATCCTTTTCTCTACTTTCAGAGAAGGCAGCTCAGATTGTCTAATAAGCAAATCCTCAGCTCCTAAACATTCTGTGTGAGCTATCTGGGAAATAGGGATAATGTTGGCCTTCCACTGGAAGGTTGAAAACACAGATGACTTGTAGCATCCTCAGCATTTCATAGAAACCATGGAGATGCTTAGCAGCCCCAGTAAGTATTATTATGGCAAACTTAAGAGTAGTAAATAAAGGCAACAAATGAATTAAAAAACAATATGAAAAAATAATTAAAACAATAACTATTCCATTCATTCTGAGCACATCACCCAAGATTGCATTAGAAGGAAAAAAAAACTCTACAATAAAAACATGGTTGTAATCTGATAGTAAAAAAGCCCAATAAAATAAGAATGAGCCCCATTAATGAAAATAATGGCTCTTACCCCAGCCAGTTAAAATGTGGATCCTACATGTCTGAGATTTGGGGGAGTGGATGGCTGCTTTTTTTCACAACTGATGATCTATTAGTCTTTGTTATTTGCTCTAGAAAAAAGATGATCCTGAGAAAAGTAGCATGGCTTTTGTAGAAAGCCAACAAATGCTTGAATTGGGCAGAAAATCTAGTGTTTCTAGTCAAGCCCAGTCAGCAAGCATTCTGTTTGCTGAGAAGTACAGGCACTGGGCTAAGTGTTGGAGATTCAAACAAAGGCAAAAACAATCCCAGTCCCTTCAGGTATTTTACATTCTAATGGGGCCGGGCTGTGCTTGGGGAGGGGTTGTTGTTCAGCTGTTCTCAACCTCATCCATCTCTTCATGACCCCATTTGAGATTTTCTTAGCAAAGATACAGCCTATTTTATAGATAGAGAAACTGAGGCAAACAGGCGTAAATGACCAGGGGCACGGCAGTAACTAAATATCTGAGATCATATTTAAATTCAGGAAGACCAATCTTCCTAGGTGGCACATTCTTTAAGGAGACAAGGTTGGGGTTAGAGAGGCTGAGTGGCTAGAAAACCAGCCCTGAAGTCAAGTTCTGCCTCTGACCTATACTAACTCTATAATCTGGGACAGCCAGTTAATCTCTTAGTGATCGAGGCAGTTCTCTAAATGCTGAAACGTAGGAGAACTCTCAGCACTCTCCAGTGTGACCAGAAGTAGCTTAAGATGTAACAGGCAAATAGTTAACAAAGCGAATTAAAATGCAAAAGAACACAGATGATGTTAATCTGTGATTTTCTCAGGCAGTATGGATCTCAGGGATTCTTATGAATAATTTAATGGCCTTGTTTCTATTTGAGGTTGACACCAATCATCTTAGACTGTAAGCTATAGAGAAAGTACCAGTCTACAGTGTGGCTATGCCAGAAGATAGGAATTTGAGTTTATTAGATCTTGAGCTTGGAGAAGTCATTTCCCTCTCTGAGCCTCAGGTCCTTCCTCTATAAAAGAAGGAGGTTAGACTTTGCAGTTCATTTAAGGAAACATTTTTAAGTGCCTACTATGTGAAAGGTGCTGGTCATACAAAGACAAAATTGAAACAATCCTTGCTTTCCTGGGGCTTAGAACCTATTGGTTTCCTTCTCAGGTCTCTTTTAGTTTTAAATCCTAACCAATGAGTACTTTGTGATTATTCTAATAGTTGTAATATGGATGGGTATTCTGCTAGAGAGTGACCTGGAGAAAGCCTGCTTTGAAAAAGACTTCTAAGGACCCTTATTGTGCTAACCCTCTATGATTGCACAGTTTTTAAGAATAAGGCCAGATATTTTTCATTTTGGGTTGGATAGAAATGTTTACATTAGAGAGTAGGAAAACAACAGCAGACTTCTTAAATACATTAATTTGTATTAAAAGATTGGCCCCAAGTTGCCTACCAGATTAATAAGATCTGGTTTTTCTCCTTCTGGGAAATGATTTTTTAGATTTCTTGAAGGTAGTAGATAGGTATAAGCTCTAAATACTTAATAAAAAGCTTGTTGACTAAGTTCCTTAAACCTTAGACATAGAGTCCACAAGAGGCAGGCTAAAGGAAATTATGCTTCCTCCAGAGAATTTGCTTCTCAATTCTAGAAAGTTTGTGCCCAGACCCTCCCCACTGTCTCTCATCCCACCATCCCAGATCTGGGAAGAAACTTATCTGAAGACAGCCTCTGCCTGCTGAATAGGTCCCTCTGCTACCATCCCAGACCCTGTTTCCACTTGTACAAACTCTTATTTGTTCAAAGTGAATATTAACACTGTAATTTACTAGCTAATTATGTTTCTGGAGTAATAACTGGAAATGTGGCATTAAAATCCTTTCATACTTTCTATCCCAGCAAAGTCTTTTTGGATACAAGCATGCACCTTTGCCAATATCTGGGGATTTTTGTAACATACAGTCTTGGTGTCCCCATCTTTTCCTTCTCTTCTTTTCCTTTCAGATTCCTTTGTCTTCCTTTTAGAGATTTCCCTTAGGTTATACACAGTACAACAATGTTTCATGAATAGAATTTTGTAGTTTAGATCCCCTCTCCCCCCCCTTTCTCCTTCTCTCTTCTCCCCTCTCTCCCCACTCTTTCTCCCTCCCTCCCTCTCTCTCTTTCTCTCTCTCTCCCTCTCTCCCTCCCCCCTCTCTCTTTCTCTCTCTCTCTCCCTTCCTCCCTTTCTCTCTCTCTCTCTCAATCTCTCTCTCTCTCAATTTCTCTCTCTCTCTCTCTCTCAATCTCTCTCTCTCAATCTTTCTCTCTCTCTCTCTCTCTTTCTCTCTCTCTCTCAATCTCTCTCTCTCTCTCTCTCTCTCTCTCTCTCTCTCTCTCTCTCTCTCTCTCTCTCTCTCTCTCTCTCTCTCTCTCTCTCTCTCTCTCTCTCTCTCTCTCTCTTTCTTTCTCTCTCTCTCTCTCCCCCATTAGTGTTCCCTTATGACATTAGTAACCAGTAACATCTAGCAAGCATAGAAGACCAGGTTTTGGAAACACACCAAAAATCCTAATAAATCATTTAATCCAGGCCTCTACCCTCAGGTGTGGTAAATAGGTGAGTTTCCAAAGAAAGTCTCAGCTTCCTGTAGGATCTTCTTCTGGTATTTTAAGAGCTTTTGGTATTATTAAGTTAGTTCTTCTTGTTGTCTAACTTTAAAAACAAAACAATCTTAACTCCATTTCCACTCTGTTGAATTAAAAGGTTGCATCTATAATCAACAAAGGGGATTAGAAGCAGGTAAAAATATCCTCAAGAAGGTTTGTGAGAAAACAGCATAATAGACACAATCTGCCATAAATAATATTAACTGCCCTAATAGCCTAAATGTTTCATACAGATACTTGCGCAAGACATTGCTGCTTGGAGGATATTTGAAGATCATACTGCAAACCTTTGTTTCAGTCAACAAGAGAATTCAGATTTTTCTGCCGAAGGTGTTGAACATGGAGTTAGGAAGAATTGAATTCTAATCTCATCTCAGACACTAGTTTAGCTGTGTGTCCCTGTGCAAATCACTTAACTTATCTTAGCCTAAGTTTTTTCATCCAAAAAGTAGAGATAATAATAGCTCCCCCCCATAGGTCTCTTGTGGGGATAAAATAAGACAAAATATGTAAAATATTTTGCAAAACTGAAAGGGATGTAAAATTCAAGCAAATATTATTATTTGTTGTTGGGGGTGGGATTTGGGGAGATTGGGAATGGGCCCACGTGTATTGTTAAGACATTCTCTAAGAAATTGCTTGTTTTGTTTTGTTTTTTAGACTACTGTTTTATTTAGCTAGAGTTTTGCTAATACCAACAGGGATGCCTTCCCTCTGGTTTGGTCTCCTTAAGTGTGTCCAGCCACTTCACAGTCCTAAGAGGATACTGGATGTCTCCATCAACAGAAACACCTGGGTTGAAATCTCAAGAGACTTGGTAAGTACCAGCTATAATTCTGGACATTTTTAAGCACTTATATTTGAAATTCAAACAAGATATACAGGCCAGCTATTTTTAACTAGTTTGTCTCAGCACCAGGTCATGGCATGAAAATTTCCTTCTGTTCCCAGTTGATTTGGGTTAAGGATATGATATTAAATTCTAAAATCCTAATGGGACACACATACACACACACACACACACAGTTAGGATTTGAGCACATGTAAAACAATACATATAGACCTGGAAAAAAAACTTAGAGATTATCTGGCCTGATTCCATTGTTTTATGGATGAGAAAACAGAATCTGGAGAGGAACCCAAGGTACCATGAAGAAAGTAGCAATGTAGAGATCTGAAATTCATGTTGTCTAACTCCAAACCCATTAAACCTTCCACTATACCAGGTTGTCTGAATGGGTACATTTGCTTATAGAATTGAGTGAACAAACAACAGGCACTTATTAAACATCTACTTTGTGCCAGCTGGAGGGCATGGAGTATGTAAGGATTACTGGTTCCCCTGCTTCGAGAACTTGCTGAGCTATTTTCAGAGTTGTTCATCCAACTTTGGTGTTTACCTTTCACCAAACTCTCACTCATGACTCCAAGAAATTGTAGCATGTGCAGCAACCACTGTAAACTCATCTAGATTTTTTGCCTCTATAAAACCATTTAGACAAATGGGGATACCCAACAGACCTCAAACACATTGGTGAATTTGCGGGATGATGATTATAAGCCCATTAAAACTTCTAAAACTGGAATGGGTGGTTGGAAACAATTTAATCCAACAGCCATGAAGGCAGCTAAATCTCTTGCTTTGGATAATTTAGAACTTGGTTGGACATCAAAGACACCAAAGCCATCTAATACATTCTTGGCCATCACCATTCATCCTATTTTTTTTGTCTTGCCATTGAGTTTTATTTAGTTATTAAAAATCTTGCCTTCCATCTTAGAATCAAAGCTCTGTATTGGTTCCATGGCAGAAGAGGGGTAAGGGCTAAGCAATGGAGATCAAGTGACTTGCCCAGGGTCACACAGCTAGGAATTGTCTGAGACCAAATTTGAACCCAGGACTTCCCATTTCTAGACCTGTCTCTCAATCCATTGTCCCCTGGGAGAGTCTTTTGCCACTGGGTTTTGATGACTCTGGAAGAAAGATAGGCTGATGACTTTGTGCAACTCTGCCTCACTTAAATCCAAATTATGGGGGAATCACAACATTATCCTGTGATAAACTAAGGCTGGACAACACTCTGTGCCAACTACTGTAATAGGCACTGGAGATTCCAATTCCTACTACCAAGGAAGGTACTGTTACTTAGTGAGACTAATATCTCTAAAATCTTCCAAGACCAATGCTTGTTTGAATTGAAGTTAATTGAACTGAACTGAAATGAATTGAATTGAATTGAATCTATGACCACAAATTGTACCCCTAAGCCAACCCAGGCATGTTGTAAGATCATCCTTTGGTTCTTGAGGGATTGAGGGAGAGTATGGATTTTTCAGTACAGATCAATCTCCCCTGTGTTTACGAACCATGTTTGCCCTATTCTAGTCATCCTTTCCCACCTGCTTCCACGAGAACCTCTTAGATTCTGTGCTGGGTCCCTCACTCCAGAGAGCAGAGCTTTGGCCAAGAACTACTCTGAACCCCTCTTCTGGGCAATTCCCAAACATCTCTCTCAGCTTGTACCTTCCTCCCTTCCCATTCCTCCCCCACTTTTTTCAATTAAGCTCCTCCTTAAGGGCAGAGACTGTCTTCTTTGCTTGTATTTATATGCCCTAGTGTTTAACATCATTTGACACATAGTAAATGATTAATAAATATTTTTTCATTCATTCATTCATTCATTAGAGGAAAAGCAACTCAAAATCTGCTGATGTTAGGTCAGGATTAGAATCTCCATATGTGAGGGAAAGCTTATGTGATATAAAGAGCCAGGATGGGGAGATTGTTTCAACACCCCCCCCACCCCCAGCTCTAAGATTATGAGTGGTTTTTTTTAAAGATTGCTTAAAGTGGAAAGAGTACAAACATATGTATATTCCTCCCCCCCCCCCCACTTCTCTGACATCCTCTCTTTCCCCTGCTATTTTCTTGGTGGTAAAATTTTCTTTGCCCTTCTCTGTGGTATTACAATGTTCCCTTCCCTGGGTGGCAACAGTGATTCATATGTGGCATGATGACGTTTGGCAGCTGTGTTGTTGTTGTGAGGCCTTGGTTTTGATATAACAGCCTCTCTTCCCATTTGGGGGGCCTTCTGATGTCAGGCACTAAGGATGTATCTGTGGTCTCTGGGTACACTGTGTGTGTTTCTTATCTACATTTCTGGATCTAGAATTATTCACAAAATGTTAAAATGGGCTCAGCAGTTAATTATACTCCAACTATTATTCTTAGCATTTCATTTTTATATAATACTGACATGGCATAAGAACTTAAAAACTAACTCACAAAATAGGCACAGCACTATCTTCATTTTACTATAGGAGTAAACTGAGGCTCCAAGAGCCTCAAGATCATTGTTTTAATCCCAAATTGCAAGTTTGGCCAAAAAAGCCTGGAACTTGGACTGACTAAGTGTGATGTGGCTTCAAATTCTCATCCTGTTGCTAGTAACTAAATGTATGATCCTGAACAAATCACTTAACCTCTCTGATCCTGAGGACCTCAGTTTCCCTGTCTATAAAACGAGGAACTTAGATTCCATGACTCTTAAAGTTCTTTTTAGTTTTAAATTCTATGATTAGATAAGGTCAATTTTTTTTCTGACTAGACCACACTGCCTTTCCAGTGCCAAAGTGTTCTCTATCTACTGAAGTTCTTTCTCTTTCTCTTTCTACTGACTTGTTATTTAGTTGTTTTTTAGTCATGTCCAACTCTTTGGATTGCTTTTTAAAAAGTTTTTACCATAATAACAACATGTAATAACATGTATTAACATGCAATAACACATTTCCAACTAAGTTTTCCAAACTTATATGATCAAAGCTGTGTCCCTCCCTCTCTTCCTTTTTTTTTTTTTTGAGGGGGGGTTCTTGTTAAAGGTTCTGGAAAAGTTTGCCATGTCCTTCTCTAGCTCATTTTACAGATGAGGAAAATGAGGCAAACAAGGTTAAATGACTTTCCCAGGATCACATAGTTAGGAAGTGTCTGAGGCTGGATTTGAATTCAGGAAGATGAGTCTTCTTGGCCCCAGATCCAGCACTGTCTGCTGCACTCTCTAGGTTACCCTTACTGGTAACAGTTCTTCCTCATAGATACACCCTATTTCATACCACCCCCTTCTTCGATATCTCTTAGTCAGACAAAGCTAGTGACAGATCCTGAGGTCCAGGACCATATAGATTATTCTCCCCAAAGTTCTTTTCTCTCTGAGACTCTCCTCCCCTTCCATTAAAAACACACACACACAGAGGGCAGCTGGGTGGCTCAGTGGATTGAGAGACAGGCCCAGAAACAGGAGGTTCTGGGTTCAAATCTGGCCTCAGACACTTCCCAGCTGTGTGACCCTGGGCAAGTCACTTGACCCCCCTTGCCTAGCCTTTACCACTCTTCTCCCTTGGAACCAGTACATAGTATTGATTCCAAGAAAGAAGGTAAGGGTTTAAAACACACACACACACACACATATTCATTGAGGGATTAGATCAGAGAAAGGACCTAAAGAGACAGCATAGGGTAGGGGGTTGAACACTGGTCTTAGCATCAAAAGACTTGAGTTCAGACCCTGGGCAAGTCACTTAACCTCTATGGACATGTTTCCCCATCTGAAAAATGAAGGGGTTGGGATTTTACAGACTTAAAGATTCCTTCTAGCTCTAGAGGAATTATCCTTAGCACAGCAGAAATGGAGCCTCACCACATCAAACAGGAGGTTAACGTGCGTTTTGTCCTCAATGTTTAGCATCTCCCCTCTCACCCACTCCCATGGTCCTCTGCGGCTGTTTTTGAAAACGCGACAGATTTCCGGCCCCCCTGAATGTGTTAGCTTTCTCTTATTGTGGCAACTAGAAAATAAGATTACTCTACAACTAGAATCTAAACTATAGTTACCATGTTCCTTAACACTTTGTACCCCTCCTCCCGCATCCCAGTTCCCTGACTCACATTATGCCCCAGTTTATTTGAGCAGTAAAAAAAAAGAAAGAAAGGAGCTGCCTTGGCTCAGCGGGTGGGCAAGCCTGGTGGCTGCTGGGAACGAGGATTTGCCAGGTTTGCTTCTCAGCAGGCTGGATGTCATTTCCCTCCCTGTCTCGTTTCTGTGGTTTCACACCCCTTGAGCTTTACCTAGACGCTTGTTGGAGCAAACCTGGCCAACACCTCTGAAGAGAGAAACTCCAGGGAGAAACTTCCCTTCCTCCTTCTTCTTTAGACCTTCTAAATTAGGAAAGCTAGTGAATCTGTGTGTGAACTCTCAATTGGAGGGATTGTTCTGTGGTGCTGCAGAAGATCGGGATGACAAAATCTAGTGAAATGTAGTCTGCTCCGTGCACTACCTGCGAGGAAGGTAATCAGCTCAAAATTGAATTTTTGCTACTGACCATGATCAAGATCCCAGCAACAAGGCTCCCACAGTGTACCTGGGGTCAGCACCTCCAATGGTTCTCAGTAGGAAGCGAAAGCTCAGACATGGTCTTCAGGACCATCCCTATAAGTTAGTCATTCTGTACACAATTTGGATTTAAATTCACATTCTTTTTCTTTTTAAAATTTTATTTTTTGTCTTAATAACAAGTCTAAGATAGAAGGGTAAGAGCTAGGTAAACAGAGTGAAGTGACTTGCCCAGGGTCACAAAGCTAGGGAGTGTCTGAAGTCAAATTTGAACCAAAGTCCTCCTGATACCTAGCTTGGCACTCAGCCACCTCACTGCTCTTTCAAAAAGAGTGGTCCTTCCTTTCACTAAGAGTTGTTGCTGTAGACATCTAGGTCCCTTTGATTTACCTTGCTCAGGGTCTTCCAACCATGTTAGGGTAAAATTTGAACCCAGGTCAGTCATCCTAACTGAGAGGACAACTATCCATCATTACCTGTTACTATAAGTTCAACACACATTGAGTTGGGTAGCCCTTAGCATGTCATTTAATATCACAAAAATCTAGTCAAATACCCCGGGCTATAAATTGTAGAAGAGTTGACAAATTACATTTCCAGAAGGTGTCTCCTTACCTGGGAGCTCTCTACAAAAATTGAATTGCAAGTCCAGACTTCTAAAAAATTGCTGACCTTTATAAAGCACTCTAAAGTATTCAAAATGTTTTTCTTTGTCAGGGTCCTTCTGTTTATTGGTATGTTGACGTGTGACCCCTGAATTGATCGTCTCTAGAAGAAGAAAGATATAGAGGAAAAGAGGGTTGAGATTAGACTCAACATATAGAGGATGGCCAGAGTGGAGAAAAGGGTTGATTCCAGCTCCGACACTATTTGTATCAACTACCTATAAGGTGTAGTTAGTTTTCTCTCCTGTAAAATAAGAGTAACCATATCACATCACCTACTTCACCATTTTGTTGGGAGCAAAATACTTTGTAAAACTCTTAAGTGCTTTATAAATGAATTACTATCCATAGCCAGGGAGAGGTTCCATCCGATGCCTGGACCATCACCCTGTACCTACAGTACAGTCACTGAAATGTCCAATAGGCAGCTGGTCATGTGGGATTTAAATTTGAGAGACAAAGATAATCATGGATGGATTTATGAATCATTTGTATAGTGATGATATTTGAACTACTTTCTCTTGGTTCTACTTCTCTGGATGTTTCTTCTCAGTCTTTGCTAGACAATCTTCTGTGTCCTGTCCTCCAATTGTGAGTATTCCTCAAAGCTCTATCCTGGGCTTTAAAAAAAAATGTCCTTCTACATATTTTCTCAGTGACTTCATCAGATCCAAAAAGTTCAATTTTCATCCCTACACAGATAAGTGTATCCCATAATGGTGTCTCTCCTGAGTTTCTAGTCCCACATCCTCACATACCTATTGAATATTTTGAAATGAATGTCCCAAAGAAACCTCAAGTTCAACATTTCCCAAAAAAGTTCTCCTCAACCTGATTTTTCTTCTAACTTCCCAATTTCTGTCAATTTTCATCCTCCTTTTGGTCATCCAAGTTCACAATCTTGGGCTCATTCTTATCCTTCCATTTCTAATCAGTTGCTAAATCTTTTTAATGCCACTTCAATAGCCTCTCTCGTCTAAATGCTTCTTTCTACTCTCACAGCCCTTTACCTGAGTTAGGCACTCATCACTTCTTGCCTGGATGCAATAATATCCTAAGTTGTCTCTGCTTGAAGTCTTTCCTCTCTCTAAGTCATCTTTGCTAACAAAAAGATATTCCTAAAGCACAAGTTTAATCATAACTTTCCTCTTTCACTAAGCTTGGATGGTCCCCTATGGCTTCTAGGTAATATAAACTTTATTTTTTGCACTTTCAACCCTTCAAAATCTGGCTCCAGCCTACCTTTCCAGTCTTATTAAACATTAGTTTCCTACACTCTAACCAACCTGACCTTATTGTTGTTCCTCAAAAACAATTTTTTTTATCTTCTCTTTGCTTTTCTCCACAGTATGTCTTCTACATATAGAATTCAATTTTTCTTTTCCTCCATCATTTCATTTCGCCCCTGTTTTCCTTCAAAGCCTAATTTAAGCACCACATGCTATGTAAGGCCTTTTCTGATTTCAACAACTAGTAGTCTTCTTCAACTTTGAAATTACTTTATTTAAGACGAAACAAAATAATTAAATTGATGAACATATGAATTTTATAATTGTACATATCTTTATATATAAGTATAAATGTATTTCTTTCTTTGCTACAATTATGTGTTTTTTACACAGTTGGCACTGAGTTTACAAGATGCATATTATTTCTTTGCCATATTAAATATTAACATGCCCTTGGCAAAGCATCCATTTTTCCAAACCTAGTCTTTATTGCAGCCTATAGGTTTTCAATAGTGTATAAATTAGGTGATTTCTCAGGCCATCAAAGCATATATATTTATATATCTTAGATAAACTTACTAACCTTTTGGGATGTGAAGTGTGGTACAATATTGGGTTGCAATTTTCAATCTCCATTTATGAATTTCTTTAATTCTGGATCAATTCTACCTCTCAGTATTATCACTGTTTTTTCAATACATTCATAATTTATTTAAATGGGGGAAAGACTTCCAGACCTAGTGAAAATTAAAAAAAAAACATCCCTCTGGGGATAAATATTTTATAGTATATGCCTGGATCTTATAAGCTCACCTGGACTTCTTCTGACCAAAGTTTTGATATAGTCTTAAGTAAAGAAGTGAATTTCATCAACAAAAGTGATCTTTTCCCCAATCCTCAGTACTCCAGGCTTTTTACTGTCTAATCTTTGATGATCATTTTTTTCTTTCTAAAATTGATTTGTAGCAGGTTTCTCCCCCCATCCTCCACTAGTTTTCTTATTGTCCCCTAACTTTAATAAGCTAATGCTTTCCTTCAGAGAAACCAGTAAATTAGTCTCTTTGGATGCCATGGTTCTGAAGTTCTGGCTTGTTTTCTAATGCCAAATCAGGTTGTTTAGCAGCAATAGCTTTTTAGTTATTGATGTTCCTTTTTCTGCATTTGTTTTGTTTTTTACTGTATTTCACTTCAGTGAAACTGATTCTGTTTTGCAGTGGACTTGAATGAGTTAGTTTCTTGAAAGCAGGGACTTTTTCATTTCTACACTTGTATCTCTAGAATCTAGCACAATGTCTAGAACATACCAGGTGCTTATAAATGCTTGCTCTTTGGTTGACCAAATCCACAGAGTACAATGACAAGAGTACAAAAGAGAGAAGAAAGAGAAGAGAGTTCAAGACAGAGCCCTGGGACTTAGCATGCAAAAGTAGCAGGGTATAGGTTCAGCAAAAGAGACAGAGAAGTGATCAGACAGGTAGGAGGAGAACTAGTAGGGCATGTATATGATCCAGAAAACCCAAGAAAGAGAAATTGTCTTGAGGTAGGGAATCACATGGGCTACAGGTTAGCAAATGAGGAATGAGAAACATAAACAAACATTTGGATTTAGCATTCACCCCAGTCCTAGAATACACACTCTCCTCAACTCCATCTCTTAGGATTCACAGTTTCCTTCAAAGATCAGGCCAAATGCTTCTTCCTATATAAAAACTTTCCTACCCTCTAATTAAAGAGTTAGAAATATTGGAGAGAGTAATTTCATTTGAACAGTGGGGCCAAAAGCCAGAATATAAGGAAGTGAGAGTGAATGACATGAGAGAAAGTGGAGGCATGAGTGTAGACAGTTTTTTCCCCACAAGTTTAGCAAAGAAAGACTGTGTTAGAGCCAGTTCAAATAAACTCAGAAAAGCCAGTTGTTAAAATTTTAGTGTGAGTATTCACATCCCAGAAATCTGTATACTACAAATCAAGCCTTTGATTTATTATTTTGTTGATGACCTAGGCTTAAAAAAAGAACTGAGAAATCATTGATAAATACAGATTAAACTCAAAAAATGCATTGTGGTTTTCTGAGAGTCAGTTGTTAAATATCACCCTAAATATAGGACAATAGTTTGTGGAGATGGAAGAGTCAAGTGGAGCCTGCTGTTGTTGTTTTAAAAATGGAGAAAATATGGGTATTTCTTCTTCTCTATTTGCCTGTATGTGTATGCATCCAGGTACTCACAAGCATGCATGCAATCTTGGTGAATATGCTTGTATGGCCACAGTCTTAATGAACAACCCTCAGTACCATGACGATGATCATGCCTCTAGTAGTGGTAATAGCCATGATAACCTTAAATTCTTCGTTCCTCCATCCATGCATCTTGCCCTGGACACAGAGATGTGAGGAGCACTACTGTTCAATACCTTGACATTATAAGTATGCCTTGCCTTCATTTCCCAGGGCAGAAATGATTGAATAGCTAGGGTTCCTGGAATAAATAATCTCTTGTTCCATCTTGATCTTGAAACTACAGTTGGGTTAATGATATGGTATCAGTTTGTAGACCTAGAAAGAAATACTTCAGAGAAACTGACTTCTCTTAATTTGGACTTTTTCAGACTAGGATGCTTCGAAAGGTCTCCATGGCGATGATGGTACTGACAACAACAATAAATAATAAATATGATAGAATAATAAAAACCATTGGTTTTATATTATATAACCCTTTTGGGGGTTTAAAATTAATAATCAATAACTAAATATTATATTTATGAAGTTTTATTAATAATAACTAAAGCAAAAGAACTGCTGAACTCAGCCTAGTCGCAGGTCCAAGAGAAGGGGGAGGAATTACAGCCACTTATAAAACAATAAGGTGATCATGCAAACTTGGAGGCACAGGGGAGATTAAAGGGAATTTTGGGAAAAACTAAGGGACTTCTGGGGGATGAAGTCCAGAGGTGCAAAATCTCTATTTATATACCTTCAAATTTTTCAAAAGACTTAACATATTATATATATTTCATATATATGCATATATTTTAAACGCTTACCTTCCATCTTAGAATGAATACTGTGTTTTGGTTCCAAGGCTAGAAATGCAGTAAGGTCTTGGCAATGCCCTGTAACTTGCCCTGTGTCACATAGCTAGGAAATATCAGAGGTCAAATTTGAACCCAGGACCTCCTGTTTCTAGGTGTGACTCTTGATCCACTGAGTCACCTTGACACCCTCTATAATATCATATCGGATCCTCACAATATCTTCCCTGTGAATTAGGTACAATTATTATCCCTGTGCTTTAAATGAGGAAACTGAGGCTGAGAGGTGTTAAAGTGACTTGCCCAGCATGACAAGCTGTGGCAGGACGTGAACCCAGTTAACCACAGTCAGCAAATAGTTTTCCTCAACCCCTCTTAATTCCAGCACCTTCCCTCTGTTAATGATTTCCTATTTTCCTGCATATAGCTTGTTTTGAGTATATTTATTTATGTGTTGTCTCCCCTATATGCTCCTTGAGGGCAGGGATTCTTTTGTCTCTTTTTTCTATCCTCAGCACTTAGTCCAGTGCCTGGCACATAGAACATCCTTAATAAATGTTCATTAATGAATTGAGTACCTACTATGTGCTGGGGATGATGTCTGGAGATAAAAAAAGAGGCAAACTTCAAGGAAGTTACCATTTAATGGGAGAGATAACAAGCAGAGAGGGGTGTACAACAAGCTATAGAAAGGACAAAAAGAGGAAAGAATTCAAAGCAGGCAGGCAGTAGAATGCTACCATGGCATCGTGCTGGTGTGCTGGGGAGCTCTCTTTACTTTTCCAAATCTGCACACTGCCAGATGCTCGGGCTCGGTGGAGAGCTGTGGGCTTGGGAGTCAAAGGAATCTTTGGCTCATACAATGAATGTCCTGAAGTCTCTTCCAAGCCTGTTGCCTCCAATTCACTGCCTCCCAACCTCCAGGTGCAGGGAGTGATATTGGTGAAATACCGTGGGGGGATCGGGGTAGGGGGGTGAAATGCAAGGTATGTACATGTAAAGGATTAATGATAATAATTAATAAACACCTATAATTATAGCTAGTGATGTGTAAGGTCAGAAATGACACATGCTGTCATTAGCAAAGAGACACCTGAGAGCGTGTGAGTGACACACTTAGGAGTTAGCAGCCACCTCGCTAGCAAAGTTAATAGGCCTATCAGACCTCGGCTGTCAGTCACTCTCTCCTGATACAATGCACATTATTGTGAGATATGTCAGTCTACCCAGATGTGGGAAAGGAGGCCGGCGATGGCTGGGGGGTTGAGGTGGGGGGGGGCACTCAACGCAGCCCAGAATAGTTGTGATGCCTCCTTCCAGGCTCAGGGAGCTTTCATGTCTTGGCTGCACTCTGTCATTGGGCTTTGGGACTGACAAGATCAAAACCTTTTCTCTTGGTCCTGGGAGTTTCCTGGATGCCAGTGAGGCTGAGTGGTGATGCGGAGAGAGCTCTGGACTCTGCGCATCTGAGACCCACTCTGGCCTAGTGGTCTGGGCCATGTGATCTGAACTTGGGGCTTCTCATGCCAAGAGAATTCCAAGACCAGCTTCACTTCACTCCCTACTCTGACTCTCTTTTGAAGGGCTCATGCCTTTCCTCACCAGTTCCCTATGATGAATCGGCGCTCGCCATTGATCCTGGAAGGGACTCGTCAATGTTTCCTCCTTCTCTCTTGCCTCCATTTACCTTCTCTATAACTCTCTGGACCAAAGTTCTCTTCTCTGTCTCCTCCTATGAGAACGTGAGCTCCTGGAGGGCAGGGATTCTCTTGGCTTTTCTATTCCCAGAATGTAACATAGGACTTGACCTGCAATAAGTATTTAATAAATGGCTTTTATTCATTAGTTAATTTACTGTATTAAGTTACCTCAACTAATAAAAGTACCTTTAAAACATTCTATGTTGGTATATTTGGAGGGCAGGTAGCTCTCTGAGAATTGCATTCCCATATTTCTCAGTGCCTAGCAACAGGGCTACGCACACAGCAGGGCAACTGGTAGGGCAATGGATAGAGTGGCACAGTGGAGATATATATATATAGATATGTATATATACATATAGGTACACACAGGCACACACATACACATTTACATGTTTTATTTATAGAAACATATTTCTATATCTGCATTTATTTGCTTATTTGTGGAAATATATACTTATATATAACATACTTATATATTATATGTATATATAAATATTATATATGTTTATATAGAAATATATGTGCTTTAAGAAAATAGTCCTACACATATGATGAGTGTGTGAATTGAACCTTAAAGGAAATTAAGGCTTCTAAGGGGCAGTGGTGAAAAACTGTGCAAAGTTGGGGAGGTAGGAGATGGAAGGAGCTAAGTGTTAGCCTTGGGCTTTGGTATCTGAGGAGCTCATGATTCAAAATTCTACTACATATTGATACTGGTCACCGAGAATGCTGGGAAGAAATTCATCTATTTTAAGGACTTAGGTTTATGTCTGAACATGGATCGTCCCTACAAATGAAAGAAAACAAAACAAAACTGAATCTATACCAGCGTGAGGAACGCTTCAGTCTAGGCACAGAGAGGCTGCCCTCTCCTTTTGTGGCTTTGCTGGGCACAAATGGACAGACTGTATTTTAGGTGCACTGAGACAGTGGCGATGAGCATCTGGGCGGCCTGACAGATGCAAGCTAACATCAGCATCGATGAAGACAGATGCAACTTATATTGCAATAGGCAGGCAGCTTGGGGGACGATCAGCTGGCTATTCAAGGGAAACAACAGATTCGCCAATATTAGTAGAGAGTGATTCATTAAAGGCAGAAGCAAATAACCAACTTCATAGGTAATTCACTCTCTCAGGGCCCCTCTGGGGCTGACCAAAGAGCTCTAGAAGAAAAGGAACAGAAAAGGGAAAAAGAATAAAGCAGGTTCACTTGGTAAAGGTTTTCTCTCAATTGAATTGACCAAGTTTGTGTCTTATGAGAGAAAAGAAGAAAGAAGCAGCGTGTTAGATGAGATAGCTTTATCACTGAAAACTGCTGGGGACAAACCACTGAATAATTATCTGATGCCTATAGTCAGTGTAGATGAATAATCTAGATTTTTCTATTTGGAAATAATTTTGAAATCATTCATTCCAAATTATCTAGAAAAATCCTGAATACTACGGTTTGATTTGCAACTATAGAGGAGATAATGAAAGTGAGTGACAGGCCTGCCTGTGATTTTTGATTTCCAGTGAACCAATTAATTGTCAAATAAGCCTTATGATGTATTGGTAATTACAGATCCCAAATAAAGGCAGAGGTTAGAACTTTTTTCCCTATTTAGAGCAATCATTTGTTGGTCTCCTGAAAATCTGGGCCTATGTTCCTGTCAATCAATCAGCATTTACTGAGGGCCCACTATGTGCTAGGCTCTACAGATAAAAATATGAAGAATAAAACTATCTTTACTCACAATGGATTTACGTTCTCAACAACTTTGATTGATTAATTTCATAAAAATCCTTACCTCCTGCCTTAGGATCAGTACTAAGTATCTGTCCCAAGACAGATATAGCTAAGTTGTGGGCAACTGAGGCTAAGTGACTGGCCCAAGGTCACACAACTAGGAAATGTTTGAAGCCTGACCTGAACTCAGAACACCCCATCTCCAGGACTGCCTCTCTATGTCCCAACAACTTATGTTTATATAGCTCAAAGAGCTTTACATATATTAGAGAATAAGTGAAAGGCTAGAAAGAACTTGAGAAGACTTAGTCCAACCCTCTTATGTTATGTATTGGGCTACTGAGTCACAGAGAGGTTAGGTGTCTTGTCCAGGGTCAAATAGTAAGGGACAGAAGAAGGGTTTGAATTCAAATTCTCAGAGTCCAAAGTCAGACTTTCCCCCTCTGTACCATGATGCATCTTCTTGTTTCATTTGAGTTTTTTTCCTATAAGGAAGGTACTGCAAATATTCATATTTTATAGATATGCAAACCAAGGCACATAAATGATGTGCTAGGAAAGGACAGAGATAACATTGAAACCTAGACCTTCTTTATTCTAAGCCCAGAACTCTAATCTTCTACAACAAATCTAACTTCATTCTGCTGTGGTACCAGATACTGGTTACGTCTAGGGGTGGGGAAAAGAATCATAGAATCACTAGAAGATTTCTATAGTTAAGCAGTCCAACCTCCTTTTATTACTGATGAGAAACCTGAAGCCCATACAAGTTAAATGACTTACCCAAGGTCACACAAAAAGTAAGTGGCTTAGCCAAGAACGTTCGTTTAGCAATGGAGCTCTTTACCTTTGTTCCCAAATGCCAGCTGTGTGTATTATACTGAACATCAGGAACCGTTATCCATCATTAATCAGTGGCTGGACCCACAAGGGATCTTTCCTCCAGGGAGCTAAACCAACTTCCCAGGGTGGAAGGTGACCTGCTGGCTATGGTTTGCCCTTGGAGACAAAATTCCTTTCTTCCCTGAGTTGAGGCTGTGATCCACTGTCTTTAGATTTCAGTGGTCTACATAATCTTCCCTCTTCTCTCCAACCTCTGTAAGATCGATCCCTCCCCATCACCAACCTTATTACAAAACTCAATATTGTTCATAAAAACCTTTGTAAATTGGTATATATTGAGTTGTGTGGATAGGCAAAGGGAAACAATATATCAATTTCAGCATCTGCTTTTAAAAAAGAGAAAAAAAAACCCAAATATCAATGTTATATAGCTGATGTGGGGCAGTTAGGGGGCACAGAAAATAGAGGGCTTAGCCTTGTCTCAGTAAGATTCATCTTCCTGAGTTAAAATCTAGTATCAAACACTAACTAGTTGTGTGACCCTGGCCAAGTCACTTAACCCTTTTTGCCTTAGTTTCCTCATCTATAAAATGAGCTGGAGAAGGAAATGACAAAGGACTTCAGTATCTTTGCTGAGAAAAACCTGAATGGGGTGACAAAGCATAGGGCATGACTGAAGTGACTGAACAACATAATTATTGATTTGAAGTTCAGACAAACTTAGCAGTATGGAGGATTTCTAGTATATGGACAGATCAAATGAGTCCAGAGCTTTAGGAAGCAATGTGGTATAGAATAAAGAAAACTGGATTTGTGATCAAAGGACCCAAGTTTGAATTCTGGATTTGCTACTTAACTTTCTGCACCTTGATTTCCTCATCTATAAAATGAGAATTTTGGTGAAGGTGACTTTTAAAAACCTTCCAGTTCTAAGTTTATCATTCTATGCACTTTTAGACTAACCAAAATGAATGAAAAAATAATTATCTGAGCGGTGTGACTCTCCTCTCTAACCCTTGCCATCCCGCAGTTTTCCCTATTTCTTTCCCACCTCCATTCCCTTTGCTCTAGCTCATCCTTTGCTTGGAATTCTCACTGTGCATTAAAATTTCCTCTACTTGTTTAGGTTCTGATTCAAATTCTTTCCTGAACCTTCTTTGGAAACTCCAACCCACAGGGGTCACTTTCTTCTCTGACCCCTATTACTCTTATGGATCTTTTCGAATTCTTGGGTTATTAAAGACAAAGGGCAAATTTCCAGAGTACTGGACACAGCATGATGCACCTTGTGACCTCTTGCCATGCAACTTGCCACATAACCTGCTCATTTTCTGTCCATAATTTCTGAAAGGACCTAAAGTTTGAGGGGATTTTTATAATTTCAAAAACTATGCATAAAGAGAGAAAGCCACACATCGGAGGGAAAAACGTAAACGCTTGTAACTTGTGTATCTTTTAAAAAGAGAGAACCTCAAGACTTCAAGGATCCTGGAAAGGTTTTTCCTTCCATCCTCTGGACAGACAGATGAGACTTTTGTCTAAATCGAACTACCCGTAATAAAGGAGAGGACATATTCTTCTTGGACCCCAACCTCCAGTTCTCAGCTTGCTCCAGAAACGGTCTTAATTGTGCTAATACAATGTTTCCTGAACCTATAAAATTCCAGATAAAGCAAGTGGGAATTGATTCCATGATGTACTAGGTTTGCATTTGGATCGAGCAACTTCCTAATGTTACTATATGAATAATGGATGATCCTATATGGATAGAGTTAAAATCTTTTTTTTTTAATTTTTTAATAAATGTAGCAGGCTTTGGAGGTCTATAAGTGTAAAGTGACCACATCTGTGGTCACTGGTTGAACATTATCCCTTTGCTCGCTGGTAGCTGGCTACAGACTCAGGTTGGAGAGGGGGAGATGACGCCACCCCAAAGGCACTTTGTCAGTGTGACAAGAGAAATTTAAGAGAGATCCAGAATCTTGGACGCCTTTGGATGCTTTTTCTTTCTCTTCACCTCTGAATGCTATCTCCCACTTTGGCAGGAGCCCATCCTACAGAGGGACCAGTTCGGGACAAACTACTCTGGGAACCATTCTGCTTTTGGGCCCTTTCCATTTGGGGCGCAAATTAGTAACGATTCCATTCCGGCAGTAAAGTAGAGAAGGAGATAGTAAATAAGCAACCGGCAAAATTAAAAAACAGTAATGAGCCTTATGAATATTGTGGTGTTATAATGTTGGAGACACATTTATTTTAGAGCTTTGCATGTTCTGGGAAAACATAATGACACTGTGGATACATTGTCTCATTTTCCATAACAGAGACTCCAGTTATTGGCCCTGGAGGCTGACAGAGCTAACACCTGTGCCCAAATGCTGTTAGAACCTTGGCACAGAAAGGGATGTTCATTATGCAAAGGATTCAGAGTTCCAAGTATGCTCAAGGCAGAGAGGAATGGTATTACAAGGGGGTCCTTTCCCACCCTCCCTCTCCCATCCGCCCCCAGTTTAAGGGCACCAACCAGGTTTGAGGGTAGAAAAAAATAGTCATTGAGAGGACCAAAGTGAGGAAGCTACCTGATACTTTTATAAGTGCATCTCAACACCCCATCCTCATCCCTCAGGATGAGGGAACAGATCTCAGTGTAATTCTGATATCCCATCACCTTGGACCCAACCAATCTCCACTGGAGAAGATACACCAAAGTGATTAAGGCTCCCAATATATTATTTTCTTAAAATGTTTTCCCTGACTTGGACTCTCTAGATTATCTAAATAATTTTAATGATTTAAATAAATTTAAAACAGATTTAAGAGCAGAAGAAAGGGAGAAAGAACCCATGATACAAAGAAAGAATAAGGAAGATCCAAAGGGCTAAAGGCAGGCTTGGAGAAAGAAATATAAGTACATCAAGCAATTCTCCAAGGTTTTACAATTCCTATCATTCGTCTGTCTTGGTTGAGGAACCCAGGGCAAGCAATTCCTCTAATGAAGCAATGAAGGTTCTTGTTCCATCCCCCCTTCACCTTTTCTAGAAAGTGGTCTTGGGAGCAAAGCCCTCAAACAGAGCACATCTCCCCTTCAGGCAGACAGGATCTGAAGAGCCCCGAGATTGACGGGATCATTATGTAGATTTATTGTACATACCAGAAAAAGATTTTGTGCCTCTGAAGCTATTTTAGGAAGAAGGAGGGGAGATAATGATTCCATTTTGCAAAGTATTTGGGAGGCCAGGGATAGAATTTCATTAAAATAAAGAGGACCTGGTGCTCAGGTCAGATTCTCCCTCCTAGCCTGCCTGTGAGTGATCACAGCCACTGGGTAGGCTTGCTAATTCTGAAGGATTTCAAATAGCTTAGCTATTGAGAAAAAACATACCTTTTTGCTTTGTTTTGTTTTGTTTTGTTTTACTTTTCCCCAAGAATTATGCCAAGGAAATTAGTTTCTTCAGGAAACATTTAGCTTGATTTTCCCTTTTCCCCTGTTTAACTGGGGGACAGGAAGTAGAGGAAACTTCCTTCCTCATCTCTAAGTATTAGACTTTAATAGAATAAGGGCTATGGGCAGCAAGATGACACAGTGAGTGCATAGAGAGCCAGGCCTGGAGATGGGGGGGGGGGGTTCTGGGTTCAATTTGACTTCAGGCATTTCCTAGCTCTGTGACTCTGGGCAAGTCACTTTATCCCAATTGCCTAGCCCTTCCTACTCTTCTGCCTTGGAACCTATACTTAAGTTCAATTCTAAGACAGAAGGTAAGGTTTTAAAAAAAAGAGAGAACAGGGGCTAGGTCTTCCCTAAATTTATAGTCCTCCCACCCACAAGGTCCCATATACTGCATGTAGGAGGCACTTAAAAATATTTGTTGAATTGAGTTGCTGGAGAGAAAAATCAAATCTAATTATATGAACATATGTTGTTGCATGTGTTTATGTACTTTGAGTTTATCTATGTAGGTGTCATATCCCCTGTGTCCAATGTAAGCTTCATGAGGGCTGGGACTGTTTCCTGATGTCATTGTCATCATTGTTGATGCTTTTTTTGTCTTTGCATCCCCAGCACCTGATAGTTCATGATTTATTGCAAATACTTAATATATGTAAGACTTCACTCCTTAATTTTTTTTTAAAGCCCTTATCTCCCATCTTAGCATTAGTTCTAAGGCAGAAGAACAATAGGGGCTAGACAATGGGGATTAAGTGACTTTCCCAGGGTCTCTCCACCAGGAAATGTCTGATATCACATTTGAACCCAGGACCTCCCATCTCCTGGCCTGACTTTCTAACCATTGAGCCCCCTAGCGGCCCTTTACTCCTTAACTTTATTGTAGACTCTTTCAAGCTAGGATTGCATGCCCAATCCCATCCTCTATATCCCACACAATGCCTAGTTCGAGATTAGGCACAAGAAAGCACTTAATGTTTGTTGAATTGAACTGAATTGCCTGAGACACATTTGCTTTTGATCTGCGAAGAGAATGTGTGAGGGGCACATTGGAGGAACAGCCCAGAGACTTGGCCTGAGTACAGCACCGAAGGTAGAGGGAGCAGCCTTGCTCCTTCTCCCAGTGTAAATGCACTGACACATGCCCTCTTTTCCCCTGGGGTTGGGAGATGGGGGAGTGCTGGTGGAGATGCTAACGAATGCAGTCCAGAATGACACTTCATGCAGAATTGCAGGCCACGTCATGTGGGTCACTGCTGTGGGAGAAAATTATCTGGTCTGTTGGCTGGAAGCTGAGCTGATAATCAAGATCAGGAGGGATTTGGCTCTTTTAAGACAAATGCTTCCAGATGCCAGGATCACTTGGTACATGTTACTACCCAGATGGGTCTGGACAGGAGCCAAAAAACTAACAGCAGTTGATAAAACCAGAAAGGTAGTTAATCAAAAAGTAGCTAGCTTTTGCAAATTTTTAGAAGTTGAAGTTTACATGGAGATGGGTCTAACTGCTCAGAAAAATGTTTCCGGCCCTCTGAGAGTTGGTGAAATTCACCCTCTCTGCCCAGCTAGCGGGTTGGGTAAACTGTGTAGGCAAGCCCAGGGCTGAGAAATATACTCCTACCATCCAGAGGTTTGGAAGCTGGGACTGGAAAAATCACTGACAGGATCAGGCTTTCTCAGGGGATTACAATTGACGACCTGCTTCCTGGTCCCTGTGAAGTCTTCCTGGGCAGCCTGTTGACATTTCTGTTTCCTGATCCAGCTGGAGCTGCTGTAGGCAAATGAAAAACAGTAAAATTCATGTAAATGAGCCTTTGGGAGCCTTAAAGGGCACTCTTACTCCCTGTTTGACTTCGGGGCATCATACTGACAAGGCACTGCAAATGCATTTTAAAGATTATGTGAGTCCATTGGCTAAGACTCCTTAGCAGGGATGCCTTTACTTGATCTCAGTCACTCAGTCAGCAGTCATTGAATGAGTACTTATTCTATGTGCTGATCAAAGAACCAGCACGATAGGGTGGAAGGAACCCTGGAATCAAATCCAAGCTCTCTTGCTGTGTGATTTCTGATAAGTCACTTAACTTCTCTGATCTCCTTTTCCTCGTCTGCAAAATGGGAGGGTTGAGCTAGGTGATCACTAAGATTTATTCCAGTTCTAAATCTGTGATCCTGCACCCCTACCTCAGAGGAGCAATTAACCCTCTGAAAGGGTATTGGGTTGTTTCTGAAGTATTTGAGTGAGGACTGATCTCAAAAGGAGAACCTCTAGACTAGATCAAAACTGAAACCAAGATCGGCAGGTGGAGAAACCATAAGTTCCACAACACAGGTTTAGAGCCCAAAACACTTAAGGATCATCCAGTCAACCCTCTTATTTTATAGCGAGGAAGCTAGAGCCCAGGGGAAATAAGTACTTGGTCAAAGGCACAATGGAAATAAGTGACCACCATTGAATTGGGGCTTGAATCCAGTCCTTTAACTCCAAATGTAGTATTCCCATTTCTTTACCACAAAGAGACCATCAATAGTTTTCCATAGAGTTTCCTTAGCTTTGATATTGAACACAACTCTGGCCATATGGTTTTAGAAGAACTTTCACTGACAAATCCATTTAATTTCCCCCTTCCAAATATATACCACATGAAGAAGCATTCATTGAAGACCTATAAAACTTGGATAGGGATCCCCTTTTTTCTTCCTTGCCTCCCCTTGGACTTTTTTTCAAGTAATGAAGAAGTGAAACATTTCTGTAGCAAACAATTTGACTTTCAACATAAAAAAAACAACAACAAATCTCAAATTCTTTTCTAGAGTTCACTTTAAATTTTCTCGTAGAAACCTATCTTATAAGAAACATGTTAAAGCACAGAATGCAGAAAATATGGGTTTCACCAAAAATGAATTTTTAACTCCAAATCTTGTAGTTTCCTTTAGTTAAGGCAGATAGGTGGCAAAGTGAATAGGATGCTGCATGTGGACTCAGGAAGACCTAAAATCAAATCCTGCCATGCTCTCTTAGCTGTGTGACACTAGGCAAGTCATTTAATTTCTGTCAGACTCAGTTTCTTTATCTGGAACAGACTATAATAATAGTTCTTACCTCACCAGGTTATTTTAAGGATCACATGAGATAATAGATGTAAAGCACTTTATAAACCTCAGAGTGCTATATAAATGTTCTCCTTGTTCTTCTTGTTCTTGTTCTTCTGCCAAATACAGTCATTTAGTCTGTTTAGGAAGCTCCTGTAAGGAACTACTTCTACCGTCACCAATTGGTACCTCTTCTAAAACTTGTAGAGTTGGTTGGTTTTCTGAAGAAGGGGGTGGGGGAAGGAGGGGTGATAGAACACAGTTAAATGACTTACAGAAGGTTACAAGGGCAAAATGGGTGAAAGGAGGCAGATCTTGAGCTCTGGTCTTCCTGACTTTGAGACCAGTTGTATATCTGCTAATGCCATGCTCTTTTTTACTCAGGACATATGAAAACCATTTATTCATTGAGTTTCAGGCACCATGAGCATCTCTACCATGTCATTTCTGATTATTGTGCAGATTTGTTAAGCCAGATGATCCATGGAGTCTGGAGGAGGCAGTACATGTCACCACCATCACCCAAGGCCAAATTATGGACTACAGAATTGAGAAGATGTTGGCTCTAATTCCTGGATCCCAAAATGAATGTGCATCCTCTATGAGTAAACATAGTCTGAAATTAGGGTTTCAGTTCTCTTCCATCAGGTCTCAAGGTAATTTATTCAATTGGATGGCTACAAGGTTTGGCCTCAAATTTTTCAGAAGGTTAAATGAAGTGGAAAGATGATGAAAACAATATTTTTTGAATTATATATTTTAGACTCTTTTGTTCATTTTCAAATATGATGCCACAGGCCTTAATAGGAGCTGATGTTTCCTAGTATATTAAGGCAAATGAATTGAATTAGGCCAGATCATATTGATTATTATCAATCCTGGTTCAGCTCTGTGTCAACTTGGTCTCCAGAGTGCTCAAATCTCTGCACAAGTGTACGGGAGCAGCTTTTCTTCTCTTTCCTTCCCTCTCATTTGGAAATGAGATGCTGGGCCCTGGTTAAGACAGGAAAAGTCACAGCCTAGTGACCAAGCCTTGGTGGTCCTGATTGCCACCCTGGAAACTCAACCAAGAAAGCTGGCTAACTCTCTGAGTCCAGCTGGCTGAGAAATCCTGAATGAGTAATAAAGACTGAGTTTGGTCTCTGGGAGGAGGGAGCCAGTGTTCTACTTCTTTATATCTGTGAAGAGATAAATAAGTGTGAGGTCACCAAAAGAGGGGTAGTAGGGAATAAACACTAAAAAATGAATCTTTCTTTTCCTACATGGACTGGTGGGGGTTAGGGTGGTTAAATCCAGAGCAAAACTGGAATCACATAGTCAAGACAAAGGAACATGGAAGCAGATATGAAGTTAAAGGATCAGGGGTTACCAAAAGGCACATGATTTTTTTCCTCTCTTCAGGAGAAAATGTGCTTTTTCCAGGCTTTTCCTTGATGCCCGTACCTCAAAAGTCACCCCCCTCCATCTCACCTGCAGTGGTCGATCCATATTTAGACAGCCTCTACCTCATCATTTGTCTCAGTCATCAAAATTTTAAAAAGGATTAGAAATCCTGAAGTGTTATGAATAAAATATGGATTGGAGGACAATGATGGAATTCATGCACAGGTCTTCTTGAAGGCAGGGCCTACATTCTTCACTCATGGAATATTTGGGCTGTCGCTCCCCCCATTTGTCTTGCAGCTTGCAAAAAGTAAGCACATGCATACGACAAGTCGGCAAGGAGAGTTATGGGGGGACATAAAGTGCATGACAGCGTATAAACATGGCGACCATTCCATAGGGGCATCTGCACCAGCACATCAAGGCAGCCAAGAAGAAGAAGAAAGGTAGGAAAAAGATAAGTATACAGAGGGGTGAGGGATATGGTTTTTGCTGCAGTGATTAATGCTCCCCTCCCCATCCCTAACTGCTTTGTCTTTGCTTTGCATTTACTTTTCATGCAGTTTTCTCCCAGTAGAATGTAAGCTCTTTGAGGGCAGAGGTTGTTTTTGTTTGTTTGTTTTGTTCTTATCAGTGTATAGCACAGTACCATTTACACAATAAGCTCTAAATAAATGTTTAATGAGGACCTTAATAAATAAATTGAATTGAATTAAATTGTTGAGCATCTACTAAATGAGCATTATGCCAGTTACTGATGAAGATAGAAAACAAATTCAGAAAGACAGATCTTCTTTCCCAGAGCAACTCTTTTAAGTACATGAAGATAGTTATCAATATTGCCCTTTGCCTTCTCTTCCTTGGGCTAAAACTTTTGCAGTTCCTTAAATTCATTCTCTTGTAATGGCAACTCAAGGCCCTTTGGAATTCTGATTATCCTTCCTCTGGATTTTTTTTTTTTGTTATTCAATTGTTTTAGTCATGTTCAACTCTCCATGAGCCCATTTGTGGTTTTCTTGGCAAAGATATCTTCTCCTGATCATTTGCCAGAGGAGGGACTTGAGACAAATGGGATTCAGTGATTTTCCCAGGATCACCCAACTAGTAAGTGCCCAGGGTCAGATTTGAACTCCAGAAGATGAGTCTTCCTGGCTCCAGAGCCAGAGCTTTCTTTATCTGCTGCACTATCCAGCTGCCCCTTCTCTGAATGTTCTCCAGCTAATCAAGATCCATCCCAAACTGAGGAACTCAGAAATGGAGCCAGTTCTCCAGATGAGGTCTGCCCAGGGCTGAGTCCAGCAGAACTCTACTCCAGACCTAGAACCTCTTCTCATGCCTCTGCTTATATAGTCCACAATTGCGTCACCCTTCATGAACGCCGTATCGGGGTGTTGATTCAAACTGCACTTCCTCACGTGACAAGGAAAGCATTTCTGATATTGGGAACAGCATGAGCAAAGGAGCAATGAAAAGGAATACTGGGCCATATTTCTGGAACTTTGGGCAACTCCATCTAGAAGTCTAGTTTGCGGGACTATAGAATACTTGTAGCGAAAGAGCGGGAGATAAGACTGGTGGTGCAGATTTGAGTGTATTCCATAAGGCTAAGTAACTTGAATTTAGGCAAAAGCAGAAAAAGGACCAGGAGGCAAATGAAGGCCTGAGTTATGAAGGTTCCTTAGCAGGAGGGCAAGACTACTCTGCTCCTTCACTGGGTATCCCTAGCTTCTGCCGCTGCCAGGAGACCTCCCCTCCCCAGTGCATCTGCTATTTTTATAGTGAGGAAGCAGCTACGGAAGCATATGGCAACATCTGTGTGAGCGGGACCTGGTAGATCATCAGGGAGAAGAAGACTGAGATTGAAGGAGGACCGAAAGGAGACTACTCAGGTCTGCCCTCCCCCTCCCCCTTCGGAGTGACATCATTTCCATTTCTTTTGCTAATCACATCCACAGTGAGTTTTGAGAAAGCTGTGGCTCAGACAAGACACAGAGGCAAATTGCCAACCAGATGGTGCGATCTGATGCTGAGGATACATTCAGATGGGCAGCAGACTAGAGCCTATGGAATCGAGACTCTTAACATTTGCAGATGGAGCAGAGGATGGGAGACTACACAAGGGAGGTCCTCCTTCTAGTCAGAGAGCCGGGAGGCTGGGAGGATCCGGGTCCTTGGCCGGAGAGGAGACCTTACACTCTTGTTTACTCACGCCTCTTGTGCTCCCAAGCAGGGCTTCTGCCGGGAACTTGGTAGACTCACATGAGGGTTTCCAAGCTTTGGCTATCAGGAAAAAGGGCATCCCACCTGCTAAAGGGAGTTGGCTATAGGGAGAGCTTTACAGCTGCCTCCCTCCTCCCTGAGTAACCCAAGCAAACTCCCCACTGTCTCCAAGTCCTGGCTACCCAAGGTGTCTAATTGTTGAGAACAGGAATGTCTGCAGAAGTACAGGCTTCCTGTTTGTCTTTATCTTGCAGACATTTTGCATCTAATTATCTCGGTAGGTTGTGTTCTCCTTTCCCCCTCACTTCTCCCAGAGACTCCTCAGCGAAGCCGTGGCATGGGGGCAGAGCTGGCCCTGGGGGAGCACATTTTTGCATGCGCCACCCCTCCGTCCAGCTGCCCAAAGCAAGTACTTTCTCCCTCAGCTCTCTCAGTAATCCCAGGACTCACTGACAGCTTGAATTTGTCCTTTGGGCACTCCAGCTGGGAAAAGGTTCGCCAACCCTGTCGTAAAGAATGTAAGATTTTCGAGGGCAAGGACTGTTTCCTTTTTTATCCCCAGCACTTAGCACAGTGCCTGGCACAGACCAGAAGCTTAAAAAGACTCCAGATCAGGGTAAGGAATGAGAGGGGAATATACCTGGGATTTTAATGAAACGAACAGATAAATCAATTTTAAAGTTAAAAACATTCGTGTTGAATGAATGAATGAATGAGCGAACAGGAATTGATGATGGACGTTTGCCATGACATATACAGTGCATCTGCCTTGGACAGAACAAACCAGAGTGCCTCTATTTATATGTGAGATTGAATATGGGTGTGTTTGTATATTTGCTTGCCTGTGTGTGAATTCACAATGAAGAAGCCCTAAGTGCCAGGAGGAGTGATATTTAAAAAGTGGTGCTCCTGACACCCACTGCAGTGACTTGCTCATTTTTATTCAATATCTGTGTACTTGTCAAATATGTACACTGTTTACACTGTGGGAAAAGCACGTGTGAAAACATTTGGCTTCTATCTTTTTTTTAGAGGTTTGGATTTTATATTGTCTTGTTATCACATATGACTAGGGCACAAAGGCAGCACATTTAACCCTTACTTACAGTACGGTTTCCTGATTCCGATCCAAGAGGACAAAAATGCTCGATGCTCATTGGTTGTTCAAATCCCACTCGTGATGCTTACTAGCAGAAATCACTTAACCTTTCTGAGCCTTGGTTTCTTCATCTGTAAAATGGAGTTCATAATATTTGATTACTTGCCTCCGAAGGTTGTTCTGAGGCTCCGATTAGAAAATGTATACAAAGCATTATATGATTTAGAGGGATTATAGTTTATTCTTCTGAGTCCTGAAATGTCCTTTGAAAGACTCATAAATGGTGTCTAAGCAGAGCAAATTAAAGTCGAGAAATTTATTTTTTAAATTATGTCCCAACTGACATTGCCATTCACCTGATGATACTTCTTTTTCTAGTGATGTGGCTTTTTAAAAGATGGTCAGTTGTTTTTTGGATCATTAGGTCAGTGTACAATAGACAGGGTCAGCCCACAGCAGAATTAGGGTTCTCTTTAATCTTTTGGGGTCCCCTTCTTAATCCTGGAACTATCCTTGGCTACCGAATCTCATTTCCCTGGTATTGTGGCTCACAAATCTTAAGCCTTCTGTGTTCTTTCTGTATCTTTCCCGTTTCTCCTACCATCATCCTCACCCCACTCCTGTATCCATCTTCTTGGGCTCTTCTCTTTCTTGGGTGAAAATGAATGGTGTTAATTACTCAGATAAACTAATCTATTCTTCTCAGAGACCCCTCTCAGGTATCATCATGCCTTACCACATTTCTAGTGCACACAAATCTCCTGGAAGCCAATAAAGAGATAATCTAGTAGTGGCCATTTCTGGCCCTGAGGCAGGCCAGTGGGAAAAGTAGTTTTTAAGGAGGGTAGGGAGGGAAATAACTTTCCACTCCGCTCAAGCTGTTCATGGCATCCTAGATTTAGAGCTGAAATGGATTTTAGGCATTATTTAGTCCCGTTTCTTTACATTTTAGGCATGAAAGCACTGAGACTAATGGCAGAATTCTTGAATGAGATATGACCTTGGAATCAGGGCTTCTGACCTGGACTAAGTCACTTAGCCTCTTAGGATCTTATTTCTATCATCTGTAAAGAGTAAAAAAGCAAAACCAGGATTTAAACCCAGGCTTTCTAAGGACAAATCCAATGTTCTTTCCAAGTACCAAGTAAGAAAACATGGTGGGGGCAGCTGGGTAGCACAGTGGATTGAGAGTCAGGCTTAGAGACAGGAGGTTCTGGGTTCAAATCTGGCCTCAGACACTTCCCACCTGTGTGACCCTGGGCAAGTCACTTAACCCCCATTGCTTTGCCCTTACCACTCCTCTGCCTTAGAACCAATACACAGTATTGACTCCAAGATGGAAGGTAAGTGTTTAAAAAAAGAAAGAAAGAAAACATGGTACCAAGAAATCCACCTTCATGCTGTGCTAGCCCTGGAAGAAGAGTTCTGCCCCTACTTTATGTTGAACATTTTTCTCCTTTCCAACATGTCTGTCCATTTATCTGGAGTCTGGTCCCTCCCATGGTATAACCAGGGTTCTGATCTTCTCTGGCCCCAGAACCCTTTGCAAGCCCCATCTCACCAGTAAAACGAAGACAGGGAAGAAACCTAGTATTTACTTCATATGACCTAATTTCTTTAATGACAGCAATAATAATGATAATAAGATTAATAGCTAGCCTGTTAGTGGTTTATTTGAAAAACATTTTACAATCAATGTGTTGTCTCATTTGGTCTTTACCACAGTGCTATATAGTAGGTCCCTACTTTTGTCATCATTTTACAAATAAGGAAATTGAGGCAGATTAAATGAAGCTACAAACTACTATCAGACTGGAAACTTTTTTGATAGGAGAGACCAAGATTTAAGTTTTGTTTTTAATTTCTACCATTGCCTAGCAGAACACGCTATATACAGCAAGTTAGACTGCTCATATGGGCACAGCATGTATTTGAGGTAGAATTTGAACTCGGTTCTTTCTGATTTCTAGTCCAGCATGCTGCTCACCTGCACACTGTGATAGATTGTTAATGCTAGTCCTTTCTCCTTATTTGGGAAACACTGTTGCCTTATTTGGGCAGGCAGGTGACACAGGGTATAGAGCACTGGGCTTGGGATCAAGAAAACCATCTTCCTAAGTTACTTCCAACCTTAGACACTTATTAGCAGTGCAACCCTGGGCAAGTCATCTGACTTGCCTTGCCTCAGTTTCCTCATCTGTAAAATGAGTTGGAGAAGCAAAGGACAACTCACTTTGCCAAATTAAAAAAACAAAAAAAATGGAGTCACGCAGAGTTGGATATGACTGATATGACATAACCACAAAGCTGTCCTATTTTCCTTTGTACTTTCTTTTTTGTCTGCTGATCTGCCCAATTCCAAGCAGCCCTGACTCTGGCACACTGGAAAGAACTCTGGATTTGAAGTCAGGGACTTTGCCCAGGAAACTTCTACAGCATGGAACAAGTCACCTGAACCTTTCTGTCAAATAAAAAGCTTAAACCTTGGACTCTAGTGGCTGTGAAGTCAGGAAGATCTGAGTTCAAATCTAACCTCAGATGATTATTAGCTGTGTAACCCTGGCCAAGACAGTAATCTCTGTCAGCTCCAGTTTCATCATCTGTAAAATGGGGAAGTGTTGTTGGGAGGATCAAATAAGATAATGTTTCTAAAGTACTTAGTACAGTGCCTGTTTACAGCAGGTGCCTAATAAATGCCCGCTTCCCTCCTTCCTAATTATATCTTTGGCTAAGTTGTGGGTTACTGAATTGAGAAGCTGGCCAAGGTTTCTTTGGCCCCATCTGACTCGCCTTCCCTGCAACCTTCTCCTTCAGAACTCCAGATCTCTCCCCAGCTGCTCCCTTATGTCCTCTTCTCTAGGGCAATTCAATAACCCGGTCCTATAGAAGTGCTACTACCAGGATGGAAACTTTGTGATAGCTGAGACCAAGTTTTAAGATGTGTGTGTGCGCGTGTGTGTGTGTGTGTGTGTGTACGTGCTGCCTAGTGCAACAAGCTGTACACAGTAAGCACTTAGCAAATTTTTAATAAGTGAATGAATTAGGAATTAATTTTTATCACCCTTTCCATTGGTATTTGCATTTATCCTGAGTACTCTAAAAGGAAGAAAAGTCTGCTAGCAGCTGAAGGAATAAATCCCTAACTGTGGAATTTCAGTGCTGGGGGAGGAAGAGAGGGGAGTACATATTGGTCTTTCCAGTCCTATCTTGCAGAGGTAGCTGCATACTCTACCTAGTGAAATTTGCTCCTAAAAGGGATGAGGGGTGGGTAGGGAAAGGAATCACCATTCACATAGCCAGGCTCTAGGCTAAGCACTTTACTTATGTCATCCCCATTTGATCCTGGGAACTGATGCTATTATCCCTGCCCCCTCCCCCATTTGACAGTTGAGGAAACTGAGGCAGATAGAGTTTTGTTATTGTTGTTTGTTTTTTATTTTTTTAAACACTTACTTTTTGTTTTGGAATCAATACTATATATTGGGTTACAAGGTAGAAGAATCATAAAGGCTAGGCAAAGGGAATCAAATGATTTGCCCAGGGTCACACAGCTAGGAAGTGTCTGAAGTCAGATTTGAACCCAGGACCTCTGGTCTCTGGGCCTAGCTCTCAATCTACTGAGCCACCCAGCTGCCCCCTGTTTTTGATTTTTTTAAATTCAGTTGGGGGGGGGGGGCTGGGTAGCTTCCCCAGTAGAGTCAGGACTAGAGATGGGAGGTCCTAGGTTCAAATCTGGCCTCAGACACTTCCCAGATGTGTGACCCTGGGCAAGTCACTTAACTCCCATTGCCTATCCCTTACCACTCTTCTGTCTTGGAACCAGTATTGGTTCCAAGACAGAAGGTAAGGGTTTAAAAAAACAAACAAACAAACAACAATAACAAAACTCTATCTGACTCTGTCTTGGTTCCAAGATGGAAGGTAAGGGTTTAAAATTATAAAAAAAAAAAATTCAGTTGGCCAGGGTTACACAGATAATTAAGTGAGGCAGGATTTGAACTCAAGTCTTTCTGACTCTAGGACCAGCATCCTATCCACTGTTTTACCAAGCTGCCTCTGGAAACTGGAGTGCTCACTGTATGTTTGTCATTAAAGAATATATTTGTAAGGTCATTTCAAAGTGCCTTCTTAAGAGAACTGGAAGAGCCCTTAGGCTTGGGTTTAATCTAGGAGAGGAAACTCTTTGGTCTATCAACATTCCTATATCCTGCCTCCCATTGCCCTTAGGACTTCATCTTGTCCTTTCCTTTAAGCTGTCTTTTTAATTCAATTTCTTCTCCTTCTCAGGTTTTTTTTTGGGGGGGAAGGGGGACTTTGTTTTCCCCAGGAGGACAGTATTATGGTATAGAAAGAGCATTGGATGATCTAATTCTAATCTTAGCTATGCGTCAGTTTTCTTACCTGTAAAATGGATATAATAATCCTTGTTTTTATTTCCTCTCACCACTCTTAGAAGGAGTCATCAAGAAATTCAATGCAAAAGAGCTTCAGAAACTGTAAAACCCCAAACAAGTAAAACTATGATTATGCATCATGGAAATCACACTCACTTGAAGCCCTCCCTTTAATTCTTCCTGAAAAATAAAGAAAAAAGGTCTTTTTACTTCCTTAAAAATGCCATTTTTAGAGAATATATGTAGCTTCTGGGGGGCACATAGGTAGCCCAGTGAATTAAGAGCCAAGTTTAGAGAAGGGAGATCTTGGATTCAAATTTGACCTCAGACACTCCTTAGCTGTGTGACCCTGGGCAAGTCCTCTAACCTTTACTGCCTAGCCTTAACATTCTTCTGCCTTGCAACCACTACACAATATCAATTCTAAGAAGGTAAGAATTAAAAAAAAAAGATACAGCTCCTTTAGATGGAGATGTAGGGTAGGTGGGTGTGAGGGAATGAAGTCTGGGTTATTAGTGTAATAATCCCTCCCTGAGAGAATTCTAGATCCGCTTTGGGTAGAGAGGTCCATGAATATCAAGGAGAAATAGGCTTTTTGTGAGTTTTCAATACCTTCTTTTTGGTCATTGCAAGCAGTGGCCGGATGGGAGGCTTGGGCTCTTTTGCTTTCATCTCTTGCCTAAGACATGCATCCATCATGGGCAGAAGGTGAAGGAGGGGATCATCCGTCTTGACTGGACTGATTGTCCGCGTTGCCTGCAAAAAGGTCAGAGACAGGTGGGTATTCATTATTCCAGCTGGCCACTCAGATCCCCGTGCTGAGCAGTGACCATGTTATTTGATAATGATGATGGATTTGAGACATTGGTGCTTTACTGAAAACGTTACATCTGGTTCGCATTTGGGGGGCAGGAAAATGTGTGCGTGTGTGTTTTAATGAAGATAACAGGAAGAGTTCTAGCCTGTAATATATACTTGTTTAACCAAACATTTGTTTAGACTGTGTGTATTGCTTCTTAAGTCTTCCATAAACTATGCTCAAAGAGCTAGAACACTGTGCATACCCCTTGACGCAGCAATACCACTACCAGGTCTATATCCCAAAGAGATGGGGGGGGGGAGGAAATGGACCAACAGGTAATATATTTATTTATAGCAGCTCTTCTTTTGCGGAGACAAAAACTTAGAAATTGAAAGGATGCCCATCAATTGGGGAATGGCTGAATAAGCTATGGTGTGTGATTGTGATAGAATACTGTTGTGCTCTGAGAAAATGAAGAATGAGATGCTTTTAGAAAAACCTGGGAAGACTTATTTGAACTGATGCAAAGTGAAGTGAGGAGAGCCAAGAGAACATGGTACGCAGTAACAGCAATAATCCATGATGATCCAATACAATGATCCAAGACAATTCCCAAAAGATTGGCAAGAAATGCAATCCACTTCCAGAGAAAGGACTGGTGAAGTCTGAATGCAAATTGAGGCATACATTTTTTACTTTATTATACTTGTGGTTTTTTTTTTTGGTCTATATTTTCTTTTGCAACATGACTAAATATGGAAATGTTTTGCATGATTACACATGAATAATCTATAAATTGCTTGCCTTCTCAGAAAGGGGCTGAGGAGGAAAGAAGGGGGAGAATTTAGAACTCAAAATTTTAAAATGTTAAAAATTTCTTTTATATCTAATTGAAAAATTAGTTTAATTTTAATTTAAAAATAATAAATATTTCATAAGTCTCAAGTTACCTGAATACAGGACCCATCCTCCTTTTTCTCACCATCTCAAACCAAAATTCTCTTTCAGTCACTTTTTCTGTATGTGTTGTATCTCCCTATCAAAATTTTAAACACCTTGTGAGCATAGATAATCTTAGTTTTTCATATGTGTGTCTCCAAGTATTAGGCATTGTGCCTAATATAATACTAATAATATAATAATATAATACTAATATTGATAGTAAATATCAATAGATGCTTAAGAAATTCTTTTTGGGGGGCAGCTGGATTGAGAGCCAGGCCTAGAGATGGGAGGTCCTAGGTTAAAATCTAGATTCAAACACTTACCAGCTGTGTGATCCTGGGTAAGTCACTTAACTTCCATTGCCTACCACTCTTCTGCCTTGGAACCAATACACAGTATTGATTCCAAGATGGAAGGTAAGGGTTTTAAAAATAAAAAAATATGTATATATTTTTTAAAAAAATTATTTTTCATTCATTCTGTTCTCACTCAAGATAAAATTCAAGCACAGGATTGGGAACATATTTAATAGCTGATGGGTCAATATTAAACTTTTAGAAAGGAAGGAAGAAAAGAAAGAACATTTATTCAACACTTCCTATATGCCTATCACTTCACAAATATCTAATTTGATCCTCATAACAAACTTAGGAGATAGATGCTATGATTATCTCCATTTTACAGTTCAGGAAACTAAGGTAGATAGTGGTTAAGTGACTTGCCTAATATCATATAGCTAGCTAGTAAGTGACTGAAAGTAAATTTGAACTCTAGTCTTCCTATTCTTAGACCCAGTAATGAGCCATTTGACTTTTCTTTCTTTGAGAAGTTAATTGTGCGGTGATTAAATAGGAAGGATTCAACCTGTGTTCTTCCTGGTGTGGGAACATCGTTTCTAGTGACTTTTAAAATTGAATAGTTGGCAAGTTTAGCTTCAGAAAAATATGATAAAATGAATTCTTTTCCTTCTTTGCAGAAGTGCAGGACTATGGCTGTTGGTTACTTTTACTATATTGTTCCACTCGCAACCCCCAACTCCCTTACTTTTTTTTTCTTCATTAAATGACATAGTTTTATGAGTAAGAAAGGGAGAAGACGTATTTGGAGATGAAGATGATCATTAAAACAAAAGATGGCAAAAACTTCTAATGTGTTAGAATAATTATTTTTTCATTTTTCTTTGTCTAAATTCCACCCTTCCCCTCCCTCCCATTATCCCCTCCCAGAAATTTCTTCCTTATAACAAAGACTTTTTAAAAAATTAAGTAAACACAATAATTTGTCACATCTGGAGAGCCCTGTTTGCCTGGGTAGTTCAGACCACCAAATAAGTATGACAATGTGCCAGACTCTCATCTTTCATGAACATGACTACTCACTGACAAAACTGTGACGTTAGCAAAGTCCTTTTCAAATATATAGTGATATTTATAATATTATGCAATAAATGTGTTTGTGGTTCTCTTCAGTGACTGTCTTACTAAAAGGGACTCTTGAAATGTATGCCTGGGCTCTTAGCCTTTTTTGTGTAATAGACCCCTTTGGCAGCAATCTGGTGAAGCTTAGGGACCCCTTCTCAGAATAATGCTTTTAAATGCATAAAATAAAATACACAGAATTATAAAGGAAACCATTTAGACTGAGTTATAGTCAGCAAAGTATTAGGGGAAAAAAAAACATTTAAATTTCATTTTAAGAATCTCTGAACGCAGATTGGCAACTGTCCTTTACTGTTTTGTTTTGTTTTTTGGAGAACTGCCTGGAGGCATTTGGAAGTTGTGACTTGCCCATAGTCACTCTAGCCCTTGTGTATCAGAGGCAGAAATGGACTTCCAGCTTACGTCTGCAACATAATACTGTTTTTTCCAATAATAGGAGAAAAATTGTTTTTGCGTTGCTAAATCCCTCTCCTAATGAATTTCTAAAAATCCTAGATTTGGAGCTGGAAGAGACCTTAGCAGTCAAAGACCCACTCTCCCATTTTGCAGATGAGGAACTAAAACCAAAAGGTTGCTTGATGTGCTCAAGGTCCCAGAGGAAATTAGTGGTAAAGAAAGGATTCAAATTCAGTGTCTCTGACTCGGGAGCCAGAAGAAGGCATTTCCTTGTACCATACTGAATTCTGGTGTGGAGGGGATCCTGGATTCTTGATGGGGAGGTCAACTGGAGTTCTGGCAGGTCTCACCAAGCTGAAAAGGTCTCTAGGAGAAGCCTTTTCAATGGCTTGGACAGCCTGATGCAGAGGAGAGCATCCTGGACTTGGAGCCAGAGTAGTGAGCGTTCAAATTCAACTTCAGACTTAATGGCTCTGTGACTTTGGGTAAGTGACTTCTCTCAACTTCATTTGTTCATCTACAAAATGACACGGTTGGCCCATGTGGCTTTTAAGGTCCCCTCTGGCTGTCTTTGCATGATCCTATGACTATTCTCTAAGGAGGACAGTTCAGAAAAGCTTTTCATTAGAGGTTTAACCACCAGGCGATGGACTTTTTGGCCACAGAAACTCATGAAGTCCCTCTACTATGGTGTGGAAAAGAGGGCTCTCATTGATAAAATCAGCTCTTTCAAAGTATTGCACAATTGTTGTTACTGTTAACACTTCTATACTCCTAGAATCTGTGATTCCCTCTTACACTGACATTTTATCAAATATAAAGTTCTTTGCAAACCTTAAAATGATTACATTACATTATGGTATATTATATTTAGTATAGTATAGTATGTCATATATCATGCTGTGTGGTACTATATTATGTTACATATCATGTGTTATATTGTGTTATTATGATGTTATATTATTAATTAGCTACTATGATAAATCATTATTGTTTTTTTCATGCAGCAAATTTTCATTGTCTTAGTAGATGAATTTTGTGGGTAAAATATAAATCACTTAGTGACCAGCCTTTTGATGGTGAGTCTCTCTGATTTTAACTGATGTGGTCTTTGAATGATACCTGTACTAAGCCATTCTAGTTTGGTAGGATTTGCCAAGACTTCAAGTGAAAAAACAAAACAAAACATTTATTTAGTGCCTACTACATACCAGGCACTGTGCCAAGCACTTTGCAAATATTATATCATTTAGCAAAGACTTTGGGGGCCCAGGGTTGAATCTATGCCATGTAATGACATGTTATTTTCAATAATTGTCTTTCTTTCTACTCCAGTCGACTGTTTGTTAGAGGGGGAAAAAAAGTGAAAGATCCACAAGCTCTAAAAGGATTCTTGCCAATTATTTCTTATTTTCTAAAAGTGAGTTTCAGTCTTGAATTAAACTTCCTCTTGTTTGGAGCACATCCATCTTTAGAGGAATACTTGCCCTGAAAAGAAAATTTTCTCTCCTTTTACATACAGCCAGATATGCTTTAGTATCTAAGGAATGTGAATATTTGAAACCCAGCAACTAGCCTGTAAGTTCTTATTCTAGTTTTGAACATTGTTTCCTTATCTATTAGACTCTGGTCTTTTTAGGCCCAAGGCCTGCACTAATTGAATCTCAATGGCTGGTCTAGAAGTTTCTTTGCTTGGCCACTGTTGAAAGGATTGAATGTGTTCAGGCAGGGGCTGGCCTCCATCGATGAGACTTTGGCTTCTAGTTCAGCTGAGAAATTTTGCCAGAAGTGGCAAGAACCCTCCAAGATGGAGCTAAAAATGGGACCTAAAGGGAGGCAGGTGCAACAGCAGAGATTAAATAGGAAATGCTGTTTCATTACAATAACTCTTTATTCCATGGTAAATGATTAGTTAGAATGCCTTTTAAGATATTGTAGGTTGTTCATCTTCTGGGTACCACCCATGGCACCAGCTGCTTCCTTGAAAAACATCTCTTGGTTTGGAGGAAAGGAAGCACATCAGAGACAAACACATGTCCCCGCTGCTTTGGGTGATGGGAAGGAGCCAGTGAATGGTCATAATCCATCTACCCCAAATAGTAAGTGGGCATTCTAGCCAAGTCACTTTATTGTTGCAGAGTCCAGGTAAATGAAAAAGTCAACCTGTACCCCATGTGCCATGAGACACTTGTACCCTCTAAAGTCCACAAAACTGCCTGAGGAGTTATGTTCATTTATTCCCACTCGATGGCAATCCATTGGAGCTCCAGGAGCAACAGAAGGCTTTGGAAAATAGGCTAGTTTTAGATTCAGGAGAGAGCCAGGCTTGCATCCTCTCTCTAACAGGTCCTAGTTTTGTGAAATGGGAACAAATGATTTAGCCTGTCTTTGCCTCTGTTTCCTCTACTCTAAAATGGAATAGTACCTCCCTCATTGGGCTACTGGGAGAAATGGTACCCTTGAGATATGGTGGACTGTAAGGTACACCTTGGAACTCTTCATAAATACAATTTGATGTTATTTTTTTCTGTTATTGTGGTTACTATTGGGAGATAACATTGTACAGTCTATAGAGAGCCAATCTTGGAGTCAAGAAGAGTTAAATTCAGGTTCTACTTGTGACATATGTTGACTTTAGGACCTATTTAGCCTCTCTGAGACCCAAGTAATCTCCTCAGACTCCAGACTGCTAGGCAGTTGCTATCTGTATCACCAATGCAATAGCAGATTACATGTGTACACCCACATATATATGTACATTTATGTGCCCATATGTATAAATGTATATGCATTTATATATTTTTATGCATTCGTATATTTTATGCATTTATGTAGTATAGTATAGTGGTAGTCTCTCGGTGACCGAGAATGACTATTGTTTTTTTTTTTTATAATGCACAAAGACATGTACAAATGTATGCATATGTATACAAATGTATATATACAAATATGTAATATATACATATAGATCTAATTTAATAATAGCTCTATCAATTAACATTTATTAACCATCAACTATGTGCTAAACAGCCAACATTTATATAGTGTTTTAAAGTATTTGCAAATATCATTTACATGTGTTATCTAATTTGATTCTC